>NC_080076.1:51997706-52297706 GCF_949987535.1 Balaenoptera acutorostrata | reverse complement strand
ACATGGCACTGCGTCTATAAACCTGTGTGAAACCAGAGAACTCTAGTGTCTGTGACATCTCATTAATCTGGGACAATCTCTAGGACTAAATCATCAAGCGAATAAAAAAATACTAATGTTATTAGACAGTACAAAATGGCTATGTTCAACAAACCCTGGGTCTTAATAAAAGTCTCTGTGTAAAAGTAACTAAATTGTATCAACAGGCAGGCAATATTACCATCCGTTCTCAATAAAACCAACAAGAAGATCAAATGACTAGAAACTAAAATAGCGCTGGGAGGTAGAGTCATAAAAGATGTATGCTGAAAAGAAGAACCCAGCATGACTTTCAGTAGGCAGTTCTGAAGAGCCTTTCTAAATCGCCAGCTGAAGGATTTATGTTCCCCTAAAACCATGGTAGCTAAAACCAAGTATTGTGCTTAGTTCCTACAATTATAGATGATGTTCTTCTTGTAATGGACAAAGTACTTAAGCTGAATCCTTTCTTTGAGGTGACAGAGCAATATAAATATTCAATAGAGAGAAAAAGCAAAAACGAAGAGAAGGCATACTTTTCTTTACAAAAGCAAATGCACTTGATAATAAAAAGGCAGCAATGTTCACTGTTAAAGGCCATCCTACCTGTGTTTTTTGATGCCATTGGAGAGAGCATCTCCACCACCACAGTCTTTTCCTTCGGACATTCTGTGCTTTCTACCCCTCAGGTGCTCTCCTTCCTCTTCAAAGCAGTGCGCAGTCACTGCTTCCAATCTACTCAGGGACCGTCCGGACTCGGAATCTGTGGCAGAGCAGGTTCACAGTCAATGAACTGAACGTTGGCGTGAGGCTTCCGTAACAATGGATCTCTCCCTTAACGCATCAGGCTTTGAAACTTAAGCAGCCTACTTTGTCCTTCAACAATCCATCTGTTAACTCCTCCTCAGGGATTTCAGAGAACCTGCACCCAATAAGGCTAAAGCGGATTTAGAAAACAGATATAGGATTATATAAACTTTCAACTGTTAGATTTTATACACTAAAAGAGACATCCAAAGATTACCTAATTCTTTAAGAAATTATATTCAGTGGTTTTCCCCCTAAAAAAATTTCTATTTTTATCTTCCCTTTCAAAGCACCTTAAGCATAACTTTAAAAACACAATCAATTTTTTAAACTCATGTATAGAGAAAAAGCTACCGTGGCTGTACTTGGGGGAAGCATAAATTACATCTGATACTACAGACACCAAAGCAAAGGTAATTTTTAACTACTTCAAAAAACACTTCTTCTGGTATTATATTATTTAAATTCTCAAGAGCTGAAGTCTGAAGTGGCCATATAAAATCTAATTATCAGGCGGGTGTTTTTAGGATGGAAATGCCACATTCCCAACTGCCTATGCGTTCAGCGTGGAGCCATCGGCCTGTTTGGGAATAATAGGACAACTTATCTGCGTACAATACGCTACAGTTTTCAGGCACACTCACATCCTTCACCTCCTTTCAGCATCTCCAGGGCGCTTTGGTGATGGTGAGGAAGGACCACGGGGTTAAGAAGTATGCCCGCTTACTTGTTTAACGCTCTACATATTTCAGTTCACAGTAGCAGCCATCCAATCTCCAGAAAACTTTAAATGATGCCTATGTTTTTATTAAAATGTAAATTCCAGGTAACGTCTAACTTTCCGTAAGCAGATGACCATACAGGCAACCGTCCTCTGCTCTAGGGAAGCACTCACACCCATTCAAGTAACCTCCCTTAAATAAAAGTTTCAACTATCTGCTTAGTGTGTGTTATAGCTAAGATGTTCAGGAAATAAAATTATTTAGTACTTTCTTTTCCCCCGACTGCATTCTAATTCAGCCAAAATCATGGGCTCTTATTTTTATCACATTAGGTTCACTAGTAACAACTGTTGGACAAGTACCACTGCAGGTTGGACAACACCTTGAACTCTGGACCCTCTGAATGGTGTAAGTTACCTGCAGAAAAGACTCAATGCTAGGGAAGTTATTTTTATCTTCTGTAAATATAACTTTACCAGAATTGAAAATATAGCTTTGTTGCGACATATACCTTATAGCAAAGAAAGAGATATTTTAATAATAAGTTTAAAGCAATATTTATTTTTCATTGTCAATTTTGGCAAGCAGTGACAATATCTTATTGAAAAAAACTGAAGACTTGGGAGATTGGGATTGACATATATACACTAATATGTATAAAATGGATAACTAATAAGAACCTGCTGTATAAAAAAATAAATAAAATTCAAAAATTCAAAAAAAAAACCCCAAACTGAAGACAACCTGCAAAGCCAGTAACAGGGGACCGTCATCCATTAGATGAAATACACAGCTGCTAAAATCACAATTACAAAAGCAAATTAATAAAATAGAAAAATACTTTTAACATAATGATAAGACAAAATAATCAGGATATCATTTTACAACTCTAAAATACAAGCAAAAAAAATTAATTTTATTCTGCCTTAAAGAAAGATCAATCTGGTTCAGGTAAACAGATATCTGTCCAAATGAGAGCAGTGAAATGACAGAAGTTTGTCTAGGGCACAGTGAGGCAAAGAGGGGAAGAGTCCATTTGCTGGGGTAGGCAAAGGGGTATCAGGAAAGGATACAGGAGAGGTGGTATTACCTGAAAACTGGCTTCGTCTCTCTTGGTGGGTGTCAAGCAAAAAGACACAACCAAGCCAAAGAGTGGGAGAAAGGAGGACTTATTACTTGCAGGAAATAAGGAGAACACCGGGGATCCTTCCCAAGGCAGTGTCTCCCCAACAGCAAAACTGGGGAAGTTTTACACTAAGGGTGTATGCATATTCACGAACGGGCCTGGGCAGTATATGCATATTCATGAAGGGGTTTTGAGCAGAGGAATATTCAAAATAGAATTGAGGCAAAGGTTGACAGAGTCCAAGCTTTAGATGATTAAAGTCATGAGGGTCAGAAAAGGTCAACAGTTGATCTGGTGGTTGGTTGCAGGCTCAAGAGGGCGCAGTTTGAATTCTGTAATAAAACAGCTCAAGAAAGTGTTTCAGGCTAATCTTTACCACTGAAAACAGAACTGGGAGTCTTTACAACTGATTTATTATCTTTGCTACTGTAACTTCTCTTGCCTGATAACAGTCCTGTTTGTTCCTGCATTATTTTGTTCCCTCAAGATCATTAATTACTGAGACCTGTTCAAGGGCAAGCATTGTGGCCAGGCTTAGATCACAAAATGGTTTAGGCTAAAAATGGCTTCTCTTATGTCAAGAAAGCCATGCCTGGTTCGTTTTCTTTGGGGACCCCCTACCTTATCTGCTTACAGTGGTACAACAGGTAAGTCTCAAAACAATGAGAATGGTGCTCAGGTGGAGGTGAGGGAAGAGTTGTTCAGAGGAAGCGGCATGAGCACAACCTGAACCAAAGAGGGTGACAGTGGTCTTGGGGGGAAGATCGGGTGGTTTTTTCACTTTTACATTTTTAAATTTGTTTCATATGAAAAAATTAAGGATTTAAAGAGCCAAACAAAATAATCCTGTCTGCATTGGTTAGTATTATTCAAGATGCATTATTACTTTATAATTTAGATGTCATGAAAACCAAAATGCACTGAAGCAAAAAACCTCAAGCACTCAAGCATTTATTAAACATCACTCTGCACAGGATACTGTGTTTGCTATTTAAGGGATGCAAATCATAAGACAGGGACTAATCCATTTCCAAAGAAAATTTTTAACAAAAAGCAGATATACAATAAACACCAAACAAGAGATAAGGCAGTAAGAACTTCTATGAAGCAAAGACTTTATTCAAAACAAGATTTAAACTTACTGAACACAAGCTGAAGACCTACTACCTTCATCCAATCATAGGAGCGCTGTGCTTACCCCTAGGGACACACTATCAGGTGGCAGTACAGACCCTTATCATTCCCCTCCCCTCCCCTCCACCCCAAGGGTAGCAACTTGACTTCCTCTCTGCCCCCTCTCCTAGTCTCCCTCTCCCTGATCATCCACCTCTCCCCTCCCCCCAACCCTTATTTCTCTCTGTCTTGCTCCCAACCTCCTTCCGGCTCTAATATAATCAGGCTATGCCCACCCTTCCCCTAAAGGGCTCTAGTGAAGGTCACCAATTACCGCCATACTGCAAAGATAGTCCAATGATCATTTTTTAATTCTTATCATGACTCGTCCACCACATCTGATACTGCTTACTTAATTCTTCCCCTCCTTTATCTGGTGCAAGGCATGGTGGGTGATTCAAAGAACAGTGAGATCTGGTCCCTGTCCATGGTCGAGCAGAGGTAAACTGTTTTGTGAAGACATGAGTTCAGTGAATTACTCCCGGTGCAGCAGCATAAGTCTGGATGGGGTCAGTGGGCCACACAGGAAGGAAGAGCCAGTTTCACACAGTGAAGGACTGGGTGTCCAGGGATGATTGTGACTGATGGCTGAGCTAAGTTGACAAGGAGTAAGACTGAGGGTGGAGGAGAGAGTTACAACAGAGAAACTGTTCTAGGCAAAGGGAGCGGCATGATCCAAGGCAGGGAGGAAAGAAGGAGCATTCAGTAAGGTGGGAGGAGAAGACGCAAGAAAGGAGTGGTGACGGGGCGGCTGGCGGGAAATGAAGCTATGAATCAGTCATGAAGCTGACTACTCAGGATGAATAAAAATCAACGGCAGGCAGTGGGACAAAGAGGGTATAAAATGAAGCGGGAATGAGGTAGTATCCCATTCCATGCCGTAAGGTTCTTTCACCTGCTAGAGGCAAATCGCCAGCTCATCTCTGAGCATTCTAGCTTCAGAGGCAAAGAAGGAAACATGATCAATGACATGATTTACAGTGTCCTCGAGATAAAAACTAACTTGTTGATTAAGAACAAAAGCTCAGTTACTTCTAGTACTACGTATACAGTGAGACATAGCTTGGACTTACTTTGTGGGCAATAGGGAGCCTTCCTTAACTTCCATGCCTCCAATGCATGAGTCACGCCAATATGCCTCCAGCAGAGCATCATTTCATTTGGAGACCCACGGGTCCAGATATATTTAAATTCTAACGTGCTTACCTAAGTAGCAAAGCACAGCCCCTGTGGAGGCTTACTGATTAAGATGAAGCCTGACCATAAGAGTAATTTTTTTTTTTAATTTTTGAATTTTATTTAATTTTTTATACAGCAGGTTCTTATTAGTTATCTATTTTATACATATTAATGAATACATGTCAATCCCAATCTCCCAACTCATCCCACCACAACCACCCCCCCCCCGCCACCTTCCCACCTTGGTGTCCATACGTTTGTTCTCTACATCTGTGTCTCTATTTCTGCCCTGCAAACCAGTCCATCTGTACCATTTTTTCAGGGTTCCCCATATATGCGTTAATTTACGATATCTGTTTTTCTCTTTCTGACTTACTTCACTCTGTATGACAGTCTCCAGATCCATCCACATCTCTACAAATGGCCCAATTTCATTCCTTTTTATGGCTGAGTAATAGTCCATTTTGTATAAATGTACCACATCTTCTTTATCCATTCATCTGTCGATGGGCATTTAGGTTGCTTCCATGACCTGGCTATTGTAAATAGTGCTGCAGTGAACACTGGGGTGCATGTATCTTTTTGAATTATGGTTTTCTCTGGGTATATGCCCAGTAGCAGGATTGCTGGGTCATATGGTAATTCTATTTTTAGTTTTTTAAGGAACCTCCATACTGTTCTCCATAGTGGCTGCATCAATTTACATTCCCACCAACAGCACAAAAGGGTTCCCTTTTCTAAACACTCTCTCCAGCATTTGTTGTTTGCAGATTTTCTGATGATGCCCATTCTAACTGGTGTGAGGTGATACCTCATTGTAGTTTTGATTTGCATTTCTCTAATAATTAGTGACGTTGAGCAGCTTTGCATGTGTTTCTTGGCCATCTGTATGTCTTCTTTGGAGAAATGTCTATTTAGGTCTTCTGCCCATTTTTGGATTGGGTTGTTTTTTTAATATTGAGCTGCATGGGCAGTTTATGTATTTTGGAGATTAATCCTTTGTCTGTTGATTCATTTGCAAATATTTTCTCCCATTCTGAGGGTTGTCTTATCGACTTGTTTGTAGTTTCCTTTGCTTTGCAAAAGCTTTTAAGTTTCATTAGGTCCCATTTGTTTTTATTTCCATTACTCTAGGAGGTGGATCAAAAAAGATCTTGCTGTGATTTATGTAAAAGAGTGTTCTACGTTTTCCTCTAAGAGTTTGATAGTGTCCAGTCTTACATTTAGGTCTATAATCTATTTTGAGTTTATTTTTGTGTATGGTGTTAGGCAGTGTTCTAATTTCATTCTTTTACATGGAGCTGTCCAGTTTTCCCAGCACCATTTATTGAAGAACTGTTTTTTCTCCATTGTATATACTTGCCTCCTTTGTCATAGATAAGTTGACCGCAGGTGCGTGGGTTTATCTCTGGGCTTTCTATCCTGTTCCATTGATCTATGTTTCTGTTTTTGCGCCAGTAGCATACTATCTTGATTACTGTAGCTTTGTAGTATAGTCTGAAGTCAGGGAGTCTGATTCCTCCAGCTCTGTTTTTTTCACCCAAGACTGCTTTGGCTATTCAGGGTCTTTTGTGTCTCCATACAAATTTTAAGATTTTTTGTTCTAGTTCTGTAAAAAATGCCATTGGTAATTTGATAGGGATTGCATTGAATCTGTAGATTGCTTTGGGTAGTATAGTCATTTTCATGATACTGATTCTTCCAATCCAAGAACATGGTATATCTCTCCATCTGTTTGTATCATCTTTGATTTCTTTCATCAGTGCTTTATACTTTTCTGAGTACAGATCTTTTACCTCCTTAGGTAGGTTTATTCCTAGGTATTTTATTCTTTTTGTTGCAATGGTGAATGGGATTGTTTCCTTAATTTCTCTTTCTGATCTTTTGTTGTTAGTGTATAGGAATGTAAGAGGTTTCTGTGCATTAATTTTGCATCCTGCAACTTTACTAAATTTATTGATTAGCTCTAGTAGTTTTCTGATGGCATCTTCAGGATTCTCTATGTATAGTATCATGTCACTTGCAAACAGTGACAGTTTTACTTCTTGTCCAATTTGGATTCTTTTATTTCTTTTTCTTCTCTGATTGCCATGGCTAGGACTTGCAAAATTACGTTGAATAATAGTGGCGAGAGTGGACATCCTTGTCTTGTTCCTGATCTTAGAGGAAATGCTTTCAGTTTTTCATCATTCAGAATGATGTTTGCTGTGGGTTTGTCGTATATGGCCTTTATTATGTTGAGGTAGGTTCCCTCTCCGCCCACTTTCTGGAGAGTTTTTATCATAAATGGGTGCTGAATTTGGTCAAAAGCTTTTTCTGCATCTACTGAGATGATCATAATGGTTTTTTTTCTTCACTTTGTTAATATGGTGTATCACAATGATTGATTTGCATATACTGAAGAACCCTTGCATCCCTGGGATAAATCCCACTTGACCATGGTGTATGATCCTTTTAGTGTGTTGTTGGATCCTGTTTGCTAGTATTTTGTTGAGGATTTTTGCACCTACATTCATCAGTGATATTGGTCTGTAATTTCCTTTTTTTGTAGTATCTTTGTCTGCTTTTGGTATCAGGGTGATGGTGGCCTCAAAGAATGGGTTTGGGAGTGTTCCTTCCTCTGCAATTTTTTGGAAGAGTTTGAGAAGGATGGGTGTTAGCTCATCTCTAAATGTTTGATAGAATTCACCTGTGAAGCCATCTGGTCCTGGACTTTTGTTTGCTGGAAGATTTTTAATCACAGTTTCAATTTCATTACCTGGGATTGGTCTGTTCATATTTTCTATTGCTTCCTGGTTCAGTCTTGGAAGGTTATACCTTTCTAAGAATTTGTCCGTTTCTACCAGGTTGTCCATTTTATTGGTATAGAGTTGCTTGTAGTAGTCTCTTACGATGCTTTGTATTTCTGCAGTGTCTGTTGTAACTTCTCCTTTTTCATTTCTAATTTTATTGATTTGAGTCCTCTCCCTCGTTTTCTTGATGAGTCTGGCTAAAAGTTTATCAATTGTGTTTATCTTCTCAAAGAACCAGCTTCTATTTTTATTGATCTTTGCTATTATTTTCTTTGTTTCTATTTCATTTATTTCTGTTCTGGTCTTTATGATTTCTTTCCTTCTACTAACTTTGGGTTTTGTTTGTTCTTCTTTCTCTAGTTCCTTTAGGTGTAAGGTTAGATTGTTTGAGATTTTTCTTGTTTCTTGAGGTAGGACTGTATTGCTATAAACTTCCCTCTTAGAATTGCTTTTGCTGCATCCCATAGGTTTTGGATCATTGTGTTTTCGTTGTCATTTGTCTCTAGGTATTTTTTGATTTCCTCTTTGATTTCTTCAGTGATCTCTTGGTTATTTAGTAGCATATTGTTTAGCCTCCATGTGTTTCTGTTTTTTACGTTTTTTTCCCTGTAATGGATTTCTAATCTCATAGCGTTGTGGTCAGAAAAGATGCTTGATATCATTTCAATTTTCTTAAATTTACCGAGGCTTGGTTTGTGGCCCAAGATGTGATTTATCCTGGAGAATGTTCCATGCGCACTTTAGAAGAAAGTGTAATCTGCTGTTTTTGGATGGAATGTCCTATAAATATCAATTAAATCTATCTGGTCTGTTGTGTCATTTAAAGCTTGTGTTTCCTTATTAATTTTCTGTCTGGATGATGTGCCCATTGGTTTAAGTGAGGTGTTAAAGTCCCCCACTATTATTGTGTTACTGTCGATTTCCTCTTTTATAGCTGTTAGCAGTTGCCTTATATATTGAGGTGCTCCTATGTTGGGTGCATATATATTTATAATTGTTATATCTTCTTCTTGGATTGATCCCTGGATCATTATGTAGTGTCCTTCCTTGTCTCTTGTAACATTATTTTAAAGTCTATTTTATCTGATATGAGTATTGCTACTCCAGCTTTCTTTTGATTTCCATTTGCTTGGAATATCTTTTTCCATCCCCTCACTTTCAGTCTGTATGTGTCCCTGAAGTGGGTCTCCTGTAGACAGCATATATACGGGTCTTGTTTTTGTATCCATTCAGCGAGCCTGTGTCTTTCAGTTGGAGCATTTAATCCATTCACATTTAAGATAATTATCAATATGTATGTTCCTATGACCATTTTCTTAATTGTTTTGGGTTTGTTTTCGTAGGTCCTTTTCTTCTCTTGTGTTTCCCACTTAGAGAAGTTCCTTTAGCATTTGTTGTAGAGCCGGTTTGGTGGTGCTGAATTCTCTTAGCTTTTGCTTGTCTGTAAAGCTTTTGATTTCTCTGTCGAATCTGAATGAGATCCTTGCCCGGTAGAGTAATCTTGGTTGTAGGTTCTTCCCTTTCATCACTTTAAGTATATCATGCCACTCCCTTCTGGCTTGTAGAGTTTCTTCTGAGAAATCAGCTGCTAACCTTATGGGAGTTCCTTTGTATGTTATTTGTCGTTTTTCCCTTGTTGCTTTCAATAATTTTTCTTTGTCTTTAATTTTTGTCAATTTGATTACTATGTGTCTCGGCATGTTCCTCCTTGGGTTTATCCTGCCTGGGACTCTCTGCATGTCCTGGACTTGGGTGGCTATTTCCTTTCCCATGTTAGGGAAGTTTTCAACTATAATCTCTTCAGATATTTTCTCAGGTCCTTTCTCTCTCTCTTCTCTTTCTGGGACCCCTATAATGTGAATGTTGTTGCATTTAATGTTGTCCCAGAGGTCTCTTAGGTTGTCTTCATTTCTTTTCATTCTTTTTTCTTTATTTTGTTCCATGGCAGTGAATTCCACCATTCTGTCTTCCAGGTCACTTATCCGTTTTTCTGCCTCAGTTACTCTGCTGTTGATTCCTTCTAGTGTATTTTTCATTTCAGTTATTGTATTGTTCATCTCTGTTTATTTGTTCTTTACTTCTTCTAGGTGTTTGTTCTTTAATTCTTCTAGGTCTTTGTTAAACAATTCTTGCATCTTCTCAATCTTTGCCTCCATTGTTTTTCCGAGGTCCTGGATCATGTTCGCTATCATTATTCTGAATTCTTTTTCTTATCATTATTCTAAATTCTTTTTGCCTATCTCCACTTCATTTAGTTGCTTTTCTGGGGTTTTATCTTGTTCCTTCATCTGGTACAAAGTCCTCTGCCTTTTCATTTTGTCTATCTTTCTGTGAATGTGGTTTTCCTTCCAGAGGCAGCAGCATTGTAGTTCTTCTTGCTTCTGCTGTCTGCCCTCTGGTGGATGAGGCTATCTAAGAGGCTTGTGGAAGCTTCCTGATGGGAGGGACTGGTGGTGGGTAGAGCTGGGTGTTGCTCTGGTGGGCAGAGCTCAGTAAAACTTTAATCCACTCGTCTGCTGATGAGTGGGGCTGGGTTCCCTCCCTGTTGGTTGTCTGGCCTGAGGTGACCCAGCACTGGAGCGTACCTGGCTCATAAGAGTCATTTTCAAGTGATAGATCTTAGTGCTGCTGAGGTGATAATTCAATCTTAAAACATCAGGTTTTTCAATTTTGCCTGCACAAACGAATATCAAATAGGCCAGACCTTATCTACCATTCAGTGTTTCCGGGCAATACATTAATGCCTTAGTGGAAAGCATAAAGTATTGGAAAGAGTGTGCTTAACACCTCATATATGGTGGTTATAGTAGTAAGAGTACTGTACCTGCTTTAAAAAGAAACAGATGCGGGGGGAGGTGGGGAGTTACTGTTTAATGAGTACAGAGTTTTATTTTGGGATGATGGAAAAGTTCTGGCAATGGACAGCATTGCTGGTTGGACAAAAATGTACTTAATGCCACTGAACCGCATGCTTAAAAATGGTTAAAATGGTATATGTGTTATGCTTATTTTACCACAATAAAACCAAAACCAAAACCAAATAAAACCCAGAACAAACAAGCAAACAAAAACCTGTCAAGCCAAAGCCAAAGACCTATCATGCTGGATGCATGGTCTATATTCTGATCCTGTCATCTCTCACCTCAATGCCAGTGATGAAAGAAAGCCACACAGACATGGAGCAAAATTGGTGGATTTTTATACAGATGTATTTTTGAATACAGCAGCAGAAATGTTAACAGTATCCACACCTAGATCTCAGACAGAATTAGCCTTTCATTTTCCCTTTTATTTCCCACTGCATTTTCCCCTTACAAACATCTGTGTTTCTATACTAAGTAGAGCCACACAAAATTTTCAGGATGCTTCAATCCATCCCTGAAAAACAGGGTAAGGGATTTATAAAATAGCCTTACATTATTCACTGAACTTTAAATGGCAGTTAGGAAAATCTGTATAGCCCTATGTAATGACTATACATGGAAATGGAATACTTAGTTTGTACTTACTCGTGGGTTTGTTTATTCCCATCTATTTCCAGAAAGGATTCAGGTGGTTTAATTACTAATTATATTTTATATAAAAAGTGTCATAACAACACTCTGAAAAACAGGCTGTATTTTACAAGATAAATGCTCTAGCCTATGTACAAGCATTTAAGGTAGACAGAATCTTTGCCTGATTAAAACAGTGGTATTAACAGAAAGTTTGTTCACAGATCTCTGGTGGCCCAGAAATGTAAAAGCTCTGTCCACATTGGGACTTAAAATAATTTCGAACACATTTCAGATTGAACACTATCCCATTTCAACCAAACAGCATGGAGGCCGATGGCTGTGACTGCGTTAACATGGCTTTAAAACTTTACTCATCAAGTTGTATGAGTTAAATGTGTACAGCTTTCGTATGTCAATCATACCTCAAATAAAGTGGTGTAAAAAAAACTTCAGCATTAAGAGGATCATTACCTTTATCCTACTTTTTTGAGTTTTTCCTATTAAAAGGCTGAAAGAAGAGGTCATAAAGTTAATAATATAAACATGCCAACAATTCTTATGTTATGCCAATAAGTGTTTTTTTAACATGACCTCTGAAAACTAACTTGAGAACAAATAGTACAAAGGAGCAAGATGTGGAAGAACTGTGGATAATGTCCAAATAACCCCTCCCCATTACTTAAGGTAACAGGAAATAGTCAGAAGGCACACACGCTCAATTTAATACCTTCATTGTTTATGGTTTCCCAAGAACTAGGCATCTTCTAAGAATGTCCAAAGTAACCCAAGCTTAAAATATCAGCGCCAAATTTTTATTTAGCTTTAATGTACAACCTTGTAAACTCAAAAATAACGTAGTAAATACAAAGAACACAAGGAAAATAAATGAAACCTACCACATTTAAAATAAACTGTAAACAGAAAATCTGGGTGAGTCCAGAAGGGGCTGCCAAGAGATTGCTACAATAACCTACCAAGGAAGTGACAAAAGCTTGAGACCGAATCTTGGCAGCAAACAACAAGAGTCAGAGACATTCTAGACATATCCTCCCTGAATGAGGTGCAAGGTCACAATCAGCCAAATGGTACAGTGTTGATTATGATAGTTTCTTAAAAGTACTGGCTTTTCCCCAAGTAACTAAATCTACTATTGTTTTCCCCAACTTGCAAAATCTGCACATGTAACTGCAGATGAAGAATTATTCAAAACATTGCGTGTGGGTTACTGAAAATCTTATGTGTATCTGTTTTGGATGACTAAATCCAGAGCTTCCCAATTTTCTCTTGTTGACATCTTTAAAATCATTTTCAAGGTCACCTATGCATTCACTCTACAAAGAAAATATTCTAGAACTAAAGACCAGTTATAGAATAATCCACAGTTATAAAAGAAAGTTCTTTCATGTGACTTCAGTTTAATAAATCAACACTTACCAAATACCTACCATGTACCTGGTAAAGAACGGGCTCATTGCTGAAACAGTTTAGAAAGCTTAATGAGATATGGGTGATGCCCTCCAAATATTCAAAGTCTAATCTAGTGGAAGACGTGCAAGTAAACATATGTTTATATAAACTGTGGGAATACTTGAAGAAGTCACTCTTAGGGGAACCAGGATAAGTTTCCAGGCAAACTTTCCAGGCAGAGATGACATCTGAGCTGAAATGATAACTAAGAATTTAAGGCAGGAAAAGAGAATACCAGGTGTAGGGGGAAGAGCAACAGTCCCACGGCCTGAAAGAACAAGGTGTGTGTCTAAGAATATCTGGCATAGCTAGAGAGGAGAGTAGCCAGAGGGAAAAGATGTGGTCGTCAGAGATGAAGCTTAAACGTGGGTCAGATCACAGAGTTTATACTGAATCTGTAGTAATGGAGAGTCTTTGGATGTTTTGCCAGGGAGTGATAAGATCCATTTTAGACTTGACAGGTAACTCTGACGCATCAGTGTCCCAAGGCCACTGTAACAATTAGCATAACTTGGTGGCTTAAAACAACAAAATTTTAGTCTTTCATAACTCTGGAGGCCAGAACTCCATAATCAGTTTCAGTGAACGAAAACCAAAGCGTTTGCAGGACCACCATCCCTCTGAAGGCTCTAGGGAAAGTCCATTCCTTGCCTCTTGCCTCTGGTGGCTGCCAGCATTCCTGGGCTTGTGGCCACATCACTCTAATCTCTGCCTCCATCCTCACATTGCCTTCTCCTCTGTGGGTCTAATCTCCCTCTACCTTTCTCTTATAAGGATACTTGTGACAGCACTTAGGTCCCACCCAGATAATCCATGATGATCTCACCTCAAAATCCTTAACTTAATCCCATTTGCAAAGATCTTTTTTTCCAAAAAAAAGGTTACAGGTTACTGGGATGAGCAGGTGAATGTATCTTTGGGGGACCATTTTTCTGCCCACCACACCTGACAACTTGCGATGTGGAAGGTGGGCTGGCAGCGACAATGACCAGAAGCGGGAAGACAAAGTCTGTGGGCTCAGAAGTTGACCTAAGGCACTGACAGTGAACACTGGGGCAGAAAATAGGGAGAAAGAAGAAGACAACTAGATACTTAGATATAGGGCGGGTGTGAGGCAAGGGGGTAAGAGATGACTTTCACATCTGTAGTTTACATGGTGGGTAGATGATGATGCCATTAGCCAAGACAGGGCATATACAAGGGGGCAGATCAGGATGACAAGTCCAGTTTCCACTATACGGAGTTTGAGATGCTTTGGGCCAAAGTGAGACTTTTCAGTAAATAGGTGGAAATCCTCAGAACATCATTATCTGCCACAGCCAACTGGTCTTCAAGTTCAGTCAATGTAGCCTTTAAAATGTATCCCCAAATTTTATTCACTCAAATATCTGAACTCCTAACAGGTGCCAAAGTCTATGCAAGTTGCTAGGGGTGCAAAGTTCCTTAAGGGATTTACAGTCTGGTTGAGTGGCAGGGCTGACAAAAAAAACATAAGCATACAAAATTTCAACCACAGGAAATGCTATGGGACTATGATGCATGGGGAGCCTACAGCAGGGATTTGATCAAGTCAAGAAAGTCAACCAGGCTTCCTTGAGGAACAAAGGTCAGGATATGTATTCATTAAAGCAATAAAGGGAGGAACTGAAACTTGCCATTCTCACTTAAGTTGCTTTTATGGAAATTCCTGTCACCTCTCATCTAGGACACTAGGACCTCAAATCAATCTTTACTCCTAAAATACTCATATGCTAATAGAATGTAAACTCCTAAGTAGGGACCATGTCTTATTTTCTTTGAATTTCCAATTCTTAATATAATACAAGAATATTATAAAAATTCCACAATGTTTACTAAAAAAAAAAAAACTTTATAAAATATTCAATACTAATCTGACATCACTCTGTATACTTAACCACGTTTGTCGGCTCCCCACCACTTAACAGGCTAAAATGAAAATTCTTCAGCAGAATCTTATCACAAGACTCATTACAAGCTGGCCCTAAATTACTTTCTTGGCTTCATCCCATCACTATTTCTCAGCATCCAATACACTCACCCCTGCTTCAGCCATAGTGCATTTTCACGATGTCTTTGAAAACTATTTTTCTCTACCTTTGCATGTGTTGTCTTGTTCCACAAAGCATATCTGACCACCATCTTATCCATCTGGAGAACTCCTTCCTGACTCTTCACAACACCCCTCAAGCATCACTTATTCTGTGATGCTCTCCCCAACTTTCCCAAGCAGTTAGCTGCCTCTCCTCTGAATTTCTGTAACACTCCTTACGTATGAGTTGGTGACGCTTATTCATTTACTTGTTCAATAAATATGTACTGAGCGCCTCCTTCTCTGTCTGTCTAGCGCTAGCGTAGGGTCTGGGATGCATCCGTGCACTAAGCACAAGGCCTCGCTCACTGAGGAGCTTATATTCTACTTGTAGAAGATCTACAAATGAATGAACATGATGTGTGAAAGATGCTGTGTTTATTTTGTTTTTTGGGTTTTTTTAAAGGCAAGAGAAAAAGGATAGAAAATGATACAGTGAAGGTCTTTCTGAGCAGAAAAAGGAAGGAAGTGGGGGAGTAAGCACTGTAGACATTTGGGATGAGAGAGCTCCAGGCAGAGGGAAAGTGAAGGTCTAGAAGAGAACATGCTTGGCAAGTCCAGGAACTTGCATTGAGGCCAGTGATGGATGGAAGGAAGTGAGTGAGGAGGACAGAGCAGATCTCAGAAGGTGGCAGATGGCCAGAACGAGGGCTTCTGGCTTTTATTCCAGCCAGGAAGCAAAGCCATTGGAGGGTTCCATGCAGGGAACTGACATGAACAGGTTCACGTTTGGAAACGATCACTCTGAATGCTGTATTTAACATATTGCTGGAGACGAGGGTGCAAGCAGAGAGACCAGTCAGAAAGCCCCTGTCAGAAACCAGGTGAGAGATGATGGGGGCCTGGGTGGTGGGAGTGGAATGATGAGAAGTGGTCAGATTCTGCTCTATGCTGTAGGTAGGGCTGACAGAATTTGTTGATGGACTGAATGTGAATGTTGATGGACTGAAAGACAGACCCTCCATCTACCAAAATATGGACCACAGGAGGGGCGGGCTTGTGAGCAGAAATCAAGAATTCTCTTCTGGACATTCTAAGACACTTTGGAGATCCCATTAGATATTTAAGTGAATGCGCCAAGTAGATAGTTAGACAGGAGTCTGAAATTCAGGGGGCAAGACTGAGTCTAGAGACGTAAAGTTTTGGACTTAGCAGAATTTGGACAATATTCACAGGCATGGGACTAGATGAGGTCATGCAAGGCAAGCTGCTCAAGCTTTAATGTCCATATGAAGCCCCTACGGATTTGAAAAAACGCAAATTCTTATTCACTAGGTGTGACTTGGGGCCTGCGGCTCTGCAGTTCCAACAGGCTTCCAGGTGAAGGTGATGCTACTGACCCTCAGACCACACCAAGTACAAAGGACCTAAAGGGCAAGTGCAGAAAACAAGGCCTGCACCCCAAGACACGCTAACGTCTAAAATCAGAAGGACACAACACGACAAGCAAAGGGAACTGAGAAGTAAAATCAAGAGACTGGTACTCTGGAAACCAAGCAAAGAAAGTGTTCCATGAAGGAAGGAGGAATCAACAACTTTAAGTGCTGGTGAAAGGTCGACAAAGATGCGAACGGAGAGAGGACCACTCAATTAGGCAGCTGAGTATGAGACAGCGGCGATTTAGTCAAGAGCGGCTGCGGGGGAATCGTGAGAATAAACATAAATAGAGGCTGTTCAAGAAAGAATTCTAGGAGAGGAAAGTGATGTGGATCAAAGGTATTTGTATAAGATACAGCATTCTGAAAGATGAGATAGCTGATGGGCATCAGGAATAACTGATTACCTGGGAGAGAGAAGGAGCTACATTAATGTCCTGATGTAGGTCAGAGGCATTGGGATCCCAGGCACATACGGAATAGTTGGCGTCAGTTAGGGACATAACATTCTTCGATGTAGAGAAAGCAGAATATGTCCACACATGTACACAGCCAGGTGTGTGAGTGGAAACATGAGGAGTTTCTCAGTGACATAAATAATGTCCTCCGATGGAGCAGGACAGAGGATGAAGGTATTAGAAATTTTAAGGGAGAAAAGTATGAAATAAGCATGTAAAAGGAACTGACTAGAGAAATGGAGTAGGACTCCTGGGCAGCAAAAGGGCACCACAGAAATTAAACAGCTGTGGGTCTCAAGAAAGAGCTGCCAGCGTGGCCAGTCACCTGAGGACAGGTCCGGAATGAGGGGAGGGATGCGCTGGGTGAGCACAGTGCAGGGAGAGAAAGGCAGGGGGGCGATTCTATGACAGCCCACGCCATCTGAGCTGGTAAGGAGGGAATGAGGACACGAGCGGAGGGAGGAACAGTGAAAACATGGAGAAGACACTGTGGTTGGTCAAAGAAATGTTGGGATCAGGGTTTTTAAGAGAATGAGTTGAAAGACAGGAGACAGTGGTTAGATTGCGGGATGTATAAAACTGAGATGACGGCGTAGATATAGTCACTGAGAACGGCAAACTCCGGGGGCTGATCTCGGGAGTGAGTAGCTCCGGTGGGCTGGAGGCCCAGACCCTTTTCACATCACATTGTGCCCATCTTTCCATGCTCAGCCTCTTCCCCTGGACTGACTACAAGACCCTGATTCAGGGACTGGATCTTGTTTCCCTTGGTAGTGCCATGCCTGGCAAAGCACTGCACACAGTGGGCACTGGGTAAGTGTGTCTGGTTAAGGACATGCTCTCAATGCTAAGGATAGTACAAAATGCACATGGTTTTACAGTGAATGTTTTAATGGAGACATTAGTCTCCCAAAAGATTAACCTGAAACCTAAAGGATAAATTACATTCACCTACAATTCATATAAATTACGAGTAAGCTGCTGGATGATTTTTTAATGTTATAAACACAAGACGAGAGTAAGAGCCCCTGGCACCACTTAGATGTTCTCCAGAGTGTTGTACCATATTACATACAGAAGGTGTTTAATAACAGCCATACTCTGTGGTACTCAATTTGCTGCACATCATATCAACCAATGAACGTGTTTTGTACTGGGCAACAGAGGAAATACAAAAGTTAAGACAACAAGGTCTCTGTCCTTAAGGGAAATGCAGGGCTTGGGGGAAGATGAGGAAGAAAGACACAAAAAGTTATAGACCAAGACAAAAAGGGCAAGAACAAGGTAGTATGGCTAATTGTCAAAAAAAAAAAAAAAAAAAAGGACCAGAGAAAAAAGTGCTGGGAATACAGAAGAGGACGAGATCTCCAAGTCCTAGGCAGGTCCAGACAAGAGTAAAGACTCACAGAAAAGGCCCAGATAAGAACTGTACAGGTTATTTCAAAACTAAACTGTAGAAGAGGACACCGGGCTCGGAAACATAAAGAACAGAGCGCAGCCTTTACTAAAAGGTCACAGTGCTCTTCGGCTTTCCTGCCAATACCTCTGATCACCTTGGTCAAATCCTGCGTCTTCCGTGTGAACTGTCAGCAGAGATGTCATTTCTTTCTCAACTATTACCAGTTGTATTTATTGGATTAAACATTATTTCACATGGGTCATAACCTCCTTCGTTACTCTCCTCCACACAAAACCAAAGTCGTTATTTTAACACTTCCCATTCTAAAACCTTTGGTTTAAAAAGACGTGAGCACCTACTCTTGCAACTGCTGAGAAATGCTAAAGCTGGCTTCAATTTCGTGACATAACTTTCTACTGGTTTTACCAATCTACACTATTGGACTTGTATGCATTATTCATGCACATTTTAACCAAAATAGCATTAAGAGGAAAACCTAGCAAGAAAGCGTTTCTTGCACAACTGATCTCAACATGTTTCTAAAAAGGAAAATGAGGGCTTCCCTGGTGGCGCAGTGGTTGAGAATCTGCCTGCTAATGCAGGGGACACGGGTTCGAGCCCTGGTCTGGGAAGATCCCACATGCCACGGAGCAGCTGGGCCCGTGAGCCACAATTGCTGAGCCTGCGCGTCTGGAGCCTGTGCCCCGCGACGGGAGGGGCCGCGATAGAGAAAGGCCCGCGCACCGCGATGAAGAGCGGTCCCCGCACCGCAATGAAGAGTGGCCCCCGCTTGCCGCAACTGGAGAAAGCCCTCGCACGAACCGAAGACCCAACACAGCCAAAAATAAATAAATAAATAAATAAATAAATAAGAAAATCCTTTAAAAGGAAAATGAACAGACAGTAAGAAAGACAATACATTTTGAAGTTTCAAAATTCAAAAGGCAGGAATTTTAGTGAAACTGCTATCTCAGACCAGTACTAAAGAATAACAGCCATTAAGTTATTTAACTGGTAACAAAACTGGTAACCGTTTCAAAAATAATGCCTTAGGAAATTACTGGACATTCATAAAGCCAAGCACCTTTAATTTTCTCTCCCTTAGCTACTTTTTCATTCCCCCCCCCAACCCCGGGAGCAAGTCTCATACCTCCAACTTGATCATAAATTCCTCAAGAACAAATTTTATCTTTTAATAACATCTCATTCCAGCTCACTCCTCTGTCACCCACCCCTCCTCTTCCACATAGTATCCAAAGTGACACATGCAGACCGTGTGAAATTCTCAAGTGTTACTGATTCTTTTGTGCTCTTTACTGAAAACCAATATATTTTTAGGGAGGACAGAAATATCAATGACATTTGTTCAACAACCTGCATTCAACAAACATTTAGAGAGCAACTCTGAGTCTATGCTAAGTACCTCAGGAATATAAATAGATAGGGTCTCTACCATCATACAGAGACAAGCACAATATAACCAAAGGGCTATGAAAGAGGTGTAAACTGAAGGAACACAAAAGAAGAAACAATTAATTCTGCCTGGGAGAGTCAGGAAAGGCTACCCAGGAGAGCTGATAATTTAGAGATATCTGAGAGCTCTGGTAGGAGAAGGGGGTAGCATCAAGTGAGGGTGAAATGGAAAGGGCAGAACGATGGAAGGAACATGTAGAAGGAGCTGCTTTATTCTTCCCTAAAGTGGTACCTTCTACATATTTCTGTACTTTACTTGCTGGCTAAATGGAATTTCTCCACAGAACTAGTTAGCCTCTAGTTTCTCATTAAATCTTTTGCTTTAACACGCATGAAGGTTTAGCCCTTTTCCCAGGAAGTGCTCACTCACAGGTAGTAACATCAGAAACCTCACTTGATTTAACCATTTCATTCCTTAAACACACACACACACAATGAGGACAAGATGTGATGCTTCGTTAGATTTAGTTCCTTCTAATCATGTTACACACAATGGAATTCAACCAAATTGTGAGAAAGAATCTGTTTGCTTTATAGAATTTTATGAAATCTTAAGTCATTGAGCATACTGGAAAAAAATTTAAATAATCAAAAGATCCCATGGGGCTGGAAAAAAATACATTACACTACAGTGGCTTATATTAAGTTTTGTCTCACCCACTGTATTAGATTTTCATTGATCCTGCTTATCTAAAAAAAATTTTAAAGGGAAATCAGGAAGTCACATGGACTTAATTTTAAAGGAAGTAAAACAAGTTGTAACCAACTTTAAAAAAGCAGTTTAAGCATTTTGTGAAAATAACTTAGAAATATTTTAAGAGAAGTATCTTTAAAAACCTTTTGCTCACATCTTTTAAATACTGATATTAGGATAGGCTTGATTTAATCTATTATTCTGATTCAGCAATTAAAAAAAGCTTTAAATGAAATACAGGTTTGTATACTTGTTCTTGTTCTCTCTTACCTCTGACCCAATAGCCTCTGTCACCGCTGCGCTGTGAGGATGGAGGAGGCCCGGTGTGGCTGGAGCCCAGCGAGTGAACGAACGAGGGACAGGCAGGGTGTGGGCCACGTCAGGAGCCTTGAAGGCCCGCTAGGGAGGCTGGATTTTACTCTAGGTGCAGTGAAGAGCCACTGAAGGATCCTAGGCTGGGGAATGCGATGATGTGATTGTCTACACAGCATCAGTGTGGGTGGTGTATACGGCGTGAACCTCAATAAGGCAAGGCTGGAAGCACAGTGACCAGTTAAGAGGCTGGACAAGAGCGGGTGCTGCGCAGGTGGCGGTACTGCGAGCGAACAATGGGCAGCCCGTTAGTGTGCCAGGCACTGTTTTAAGTACAAATATTTATTAGTTTATTCCTCCCAATAATCCTATGACCTACTTGCAGATGAAGAAATGAGGCACAGTAAAGTGAAATCATTTCGCAACGGGTACAGGAATTGGTAGAGCCATCACTTATCAACAGCCTCCCAGCTGCAGCACCTGCACTTTTAACCAGCACCCTGCAGTAACAGAACATGTCAATAGATGGATTCAAAGCATGTCGCGAAGGTAGAATGGACGGACCCTGGTCTGCGTTTCATGGAGGTGGCACACGAATGCCACGAGTTACTCCCAGGTTTACAGCTTTTTCCTTTCCTAAGGAAAGAGGCGCCATTTACTAAAGTGAAGCAAACTCCGGGAGGAAGATCAAGAATTCGTCTTCTACTTATCCAGCTAACAGCTGAGTACAGAAGTCTCTCACAAGAGGTTAGGGCTGGAGAAATAAATTTGCGAACTGTGGTAGTCAGAACAATGGCCCCCAGTGACGGCCGTCCTAGTCTCTGTGGAACCTGCGGATGTGTTACCTTCCACGGTAAAAGGACTCTGAAGGTGTGACTGAGTTAAGGCCCCTGACACGGGGAGGTTACACCCTGGATTATCTGAGTGGGTCCACTGTGATTGCTACGGTCCTTATAAAAGGGAGGAAGGAAGGTCAGAGTCAGAGAGAACGGAAGATGCCAAACTGCTGGCTGTGAAGGTGGAGGATGGGGCCTTGAGCCAAGGAAGGCAGGTGGTCTCTAGAAGCTAGAAAGGCAAGAAGGCAGATTCTCTCCTAGAGCCTCCAGAGGGAACAAAGACCTGCCAACACCTTGACTGCAGGACT
The DNA here is from genome assembly GCF_949987535.1 of Balaenoptera acutorostrata. Classification (NCBI taxonomy): domain Eukaryota; kingdom Metazoa; phylum Chordata; class Mammalia; order Artiodactyla; family Balaenopteridae; genus Balaenoptera; species Balaenoptera acutorostrata. The sequence goes on along the minus strand of NC_080076.1, from coordinate 52,275,959 downwards.
TCCGACCTCCAGAGCTCAGAGAATGAATCTGCATTACTTAAGCCACTACATTTGTGGTCATTTGTTATGGCAGCGACAGGAAACTATTACAGGAATTTTAAGTTAGCATTTAAGATAATGTGGTATTGAAAGAGATAGGTGAGGGAGATTAAGAGGTACAAACTTCCAGATGCCTAGACTTATGGGGATCATTTTTAAATGTACAGAAATATTGAATAACTATGTTGTGTAACAGGAACTAACGTAGTGTTACAGGTCAATTATACTTCAAAAACAAAGAAAAAAACCCACAGAAAAAGATGAGATTCTTGGTTACCAGAGGTGGGGAGTGGGGAGAGGGGGAATGGATGAAGGTAGTTTCAAAAGGTACAAACTTCCAGTTATAAGATAAATAAGTACTAGGGATGTAATGTAGAACATGGTAAATATAATCAACACTGCTGTATGTTATACATGAAAGTTAAGAAAGTTAAATCCTAAGAAGTCTCATCACAAGGAAAAAATTTTTTTCTATTTCGTATCTATATGAGATGATGGATGGTCACTAAACTTCTTGTGATAATCATTTCATGATGTGTGTAAGTCACATCATTATGCTGGACACCTTAAACTTATGCAGTGCTGTTAAGTCAATTATTTCTCAATAAAATTGGGAGGAAAAAAAAAAAGAAACTGTAGATGAAAGAAGCAATAACTAAACAAAAGTTCTGGAGAAGGCACAAGGAGATGGGTACCAGAACAAATCAGGAGGTAATGGCCTTAATGAAAAGGGGACACTTCTTTTGTAACAGAAGAGAAAGAGGAAATGGGAATGGAGGTTAATGTGTAGACTGCAGTGAGAAGATGAAGTCATTCCCAAATGAAGGCTTTTATGATCTCAGTGAATTACGTGGCTAGGTCATCAGCAGCGTGACACTTCAACCCTGGGCATCTGACTCGTAATTTTAATACAGTTTTACATTGTACCAAATGATTCCCAAGATTTGTAGTAGGAAATAGTAGGAGTGGCCAAAGAAAAGCTACTATGTTCAGGCAAATATAATAAAACTCAGGTGGGTCATTCAGGGCAGGGACGAGCAAACTCAAGGCACCTGTCCCTCTAGCTCCTTATCTCCAGCCACAGTGGAACATGCTGGCTAAGCTAGGCACTGAACTCAGCCTCGGGATCCTTCTCAACACAGCAACCCATCAAGCAGGCGGTACTGACTGCAAACCAATCTGAATTGGCACTTGAGACGAAATTCATTTGCCAATCCTGACCCAGGGACTGTAGTTCTTCTTATCGCCTTCTCCCAGAGGAGATGACTGTGGAAATAAATGTGAAAATATGACGGAGAAGCAGAAAGATGACAGTAGCTGCTAAATGTCTATCAAGAAAAGAATAACTAAGAAAACTCTGCTAAATCATATCACTGACTTTCATGCAACCTTTAAAAAGAATGAGCTAGAGTTGTAACACTGATGGGAAAGATTTCCAAGATACACTGTTACATGAAAAAGCAGACCTAGACCAATTATACAGCTACTTCCATTCATGATTCTTTAAAAACCCCATATGTACACATGCATATATCCACGCGAACGCTTTAGAAAGGTCTGGAAGAGAATCTATCAAGCTGTTAATAAGAAACTCTGAGGAAGATTGCATAATTAGGGTAAGGGATAAAGGGAAATTTTCACTGGGCACTATACGTACTTTTACATTGAATTATTTATAACAAATACCTTTTTTAAAATAAAAATTAAATTTTTTCCTTTGTTTTTTAAAAGGACAGCAAAGATGGGCAGCTGAAGTGTCTAGGTTCTTTTACATTCAGACCTCTTTGCATTTAATCCAATAATCTGTCCGGTAGCTTTCCTTTTTGGATGCCCCAAACAGAAGGAATACAGGCGGTAACAGGACTGGACGTGGCAGAGGGTAGATGTGAAGAAATGCCAGCAGCCTCAAGTGTCCTTCACCCTCCCCTCCCTCCTCCGTCAATCAAGTTAAATGCTTCCTTTACCTCTGCCACTCATTCCACTGCTTTCACATCGGATCTCTACTTTCTCTTCTCAATCTGACTATTTTCACAAATACCACATCTAATTGCCATCATCATAGTCATTATAATCCTTTCTCTAATTATTCCCAAATCTGGCTATTAGAATTAGCTTTTCCGCTTCTTTTGATCATGTCACACTTCTAAAATTAATGTTCCTATGTGCTGTTTATCTTCTATAATGAATCTCCTCTCTGTATATCCACCAACATCATTTTTCTTGTCCTATATCATCACACCATGTTAACTTCCTTAACGTCATCTTCTTTAGTTCTCATTTCTACAACCTCTCACTGCGCTTCTTTTCATTTCCTATCATTAATTTGACCCTTTAACTCCATATCCACTGAGGTCTCCTGCTTCCATGGTCCAGTTTTGTGAGACCCAATAATTGTATATGTTCATCTACTTAGATAAGCACATAATTTCTTCGCATACAAGAATTGTTTTCCATCTCGCTGATCTCCAACCACCCCCTCCCAGGTTTCCTTCCATGACCCCGCCCACATGTACCTCAAAATTCTGAAGGAAGTTCCTAAAAAAATCAAAACTACTTAGCAGTACCTCCTCTCAAAAGTCATTCTCACCTCTCCACACACATCTCCCACTGTTTGAACACGTGGTACCTGTCAGGCACTGTCCTAAACACTACTTACACAGATGAACCCACTTAATCCTGACTCAACCCACTGAAATGGAAACTATAATTATCCCCATTTTAGATATGTGAAAGCTGAGAACCAGAAAGGTCATGGAACTTGCCCACGGTCGCACAGCTGACCAGTGTCAGAGGCAGGATTCCAATTCAGGGAATCTGACTCTGGAGTCCCTGCTCGCTGCCAGTATGCTACGCTGGCTCTGAGGCATGTAGCTCTGAGGCCAAGTTAAGCTCTTCCTTTTTCTCTGTTCCAGCTACACCATGTCTCACCTCTCCTTTGGCACACAGCATACCATACTGTAACCAACTGTTTCTTACCTGTGTCCTTTACTCTTAGACCTCTCTGAGAATAGAAACTATCCATCTCTCTATCCTTTAACATATAATAGCACCTTGCACCAGGAGGTATTTAACAGTCATCGAATAAAGGAACAAACCAGATTCACAGCACTCTGGCCCCAGCACAGCATACGCCGTCAACAAAGGCAGACTCAGTGATGACTTTCATTTCAAACTTTTGGGCTTCTGCCTTAATAATGTCACACAAAAAGTAGGTCATCTGGGGAGCTGAAGTGATACATTTCCATCTGTTTATTTCAGGAAACTCAAGGTGACATCCACCCTAAGAAGACATTTAGGTGGTCAACTGTGAATTACCAACAACACAGACGGCAGGGTTCTAGAATTACCTGACAGCGCATCATAGAACTCGTCCTCACTAAGGATGCTGAGAGGTGGGGAGCCTTTAACCAGAGACTGCTCTAATTCATGATGTTCAGTGGCTAGAGTCGCCAGCGCTTCTGACAAAATTTTGTTTTTTTCTTGTTCCTGTTCCAATTTAAAATTCCTCACCTGGAAGAAAACAGATATACAAAAAAGGCTTCAGAGTGACAGGAGATATAGACTCACTCAAAAGGTTATGAAAATTATTCGCTTCAGATCCACTTCAATTGCAACATCAGGAATGAAAACAGTCGTGCTACATACACATGGATGAATGAGCAAAATTACTAAGCTAATTCTGTTCTTCCCGTGGGGCCTTTTCTCACAACACTGCCAGCTAATGAAAATAGATTAAGAACTAGCAAACAAATTCAGCTCAAATGATTAGGATCCTAGTATAAGAACATTAGCCAATTTGAAAATCATAGAAAATTTTTAATAGAGGATATTTCATTCAACATTAATCATGAAATTAAGAAACCAGTTTTTGAACAAAATAAAGAATTGAAACCATTGTAGATATTAAAATGTGTACCACATCAAAGCATAAGACATAATCCTCCAGTTCACCTCCAAAATAGTTGGTATATCAAATGAGGGGAAACAAGAGGCCAGGTAATGACATTTTAATTGCCATTTTTCAATTACATATTTTGATTCTGGTTCCATATTTTACCTTGAATCTAGTATGCAAAATAAATAACAGATTACAGAGAAAGCAAAGCCTTAATCCTTTGAAAATACAATCTGTTCTTCCTATCTAATTCAATAGCATCTGAATTTGCAGTTAACTAAAACCATATAAAATGTAAGTAACCTAATTCTCATGTAAAACAGCAGGTACTAGATTTGGTATGAACAGTTTCACCTATCCTTGTATCAGAACTCTGAAAACCACAACTATTCCGTTATCTCCCTCAACTCCTAGAGCCCACGTGGCACTTTATTTTTTTCTTTTCTTAACATCTTTATTGGAGTATAATTGCTTTACAATGTTGTGTTAGTTTCTGCTTTATAACAAAGTGAATCAGTTATACATATACTTATGTTCCCATATCTCTTCCCTCTTGCATCTCCCTCCCTCCCACCCTCCCTATCCCACCCCTCTAGGTGGTCACAAAGCACCGGAGCTGATCTCCCTGTGCTATGCGGCTGCTTCCCACTAGCTATCTATTTTACGTTTGGTAGTGTATATATGTCCATGCCATGTGGCGCTTTAGGCAGGAGCCTGAGGAGCTAGTAATCTCAGAAGTTTCCTGTGCCTGCTTCCTCCCCTACAAAACTGGGATTCTACTGCTGTCGAATAATCTAATTGGTGGCTTCAACACAATGGTCTTCAAATTAAAAAACAAACAAACAAAAAAACTCTACCAGCTCAACCTATTTCTCAAATGTAATCTCAACACATAAAACAGATGTTTCAGGAAGCAGAACTGCACAGGATGATGCCAGGTCTCGATCAGGAGCCTCTTTGACTTTCCCCTCCAGGCCCAAAGCCAGGGGCTGTTCCAACAGTTTGAAAGGCACTAGATGGGGTGACCTCTGAAACCTCCTCCTGGTCAAAACGTCCGCTCCTGGGTCTTGGAGCTGGCGAATCTCTCACCGCTGCTCCCAGCTGCTCTCTGCTGAACCTCGCCTCCCACTTCCTGGCATCCCTCTCAGTCTCCTCCCCTTGGTCCCCAAGGACGCAGCAGCTCCCTCTACGTTCTGACTTCACAGCCACGCGTTAGGTACAACACTCCAAGAATCCCAGGTATGACTTAAAATACAGTTCTACCAAAATGCTAAGTTTGTAACAAAAAGAGGGTTAAACCTTCAATATCTTTGGAATAGTTCCAGTCCTCAAGGCATCTTAGTATTTACTATCATTACAGTAACGAGGTTATTCTTATTAGAACTGCAATAATGAAATAAAAATTGCAATAAATGGTAAGCACTAATGAGCAGAAAAGACATGCAGAACAGAAAAAAATTAAATACTTATATAATTATAATTTTTAAGGAATTGCAAATATTCCTATAATCTAAAATTTTATCTCCAAGGAGGAAATACTTTTACTATGGCTGAAGTCAACCTAGACCAAAAGAAAAAAACAAACTGTTCTTCCTCCACTTGATATGTTAAACAGCTCATTTACCTATAAACAAGGCCTACAAAATTCATCACAATATCCAAAATGAACCCTTCTTTGAATGGAAAAGATCAGCACTGCTGTAGATTCCAAAAACACCACTGCAGGAAGATCCAAAATCTTTTACACCTGCCCACCCCTCTCCCTTTAGCTTTATTATTTTTTTAGCTGTTCAAGTATCAAAATGCAAATGTGCTGTTGACACTGTACCTTTCCATGTAAGAATCAACTAAATTATGTCTTCTGGTTAACAAATACGTAAGTTTCAGTACCTAAATTCATCTTGATTTCAGAAAAGTGGCAAAATAAATGATCGAGGCCCCAAAATATCGAGTTCCCTCAACAAAACCATACTCAAAATCCTGATCCTTTAACCATTTAAAGTAAGCATCCCTGCAGTTCTGCCACCTCGACATCTGTTCTCACCTGTTCTTCAGAGAAGGAGGGAAAGGCGTGGGAGCAGAAGGGAGAGAAGAGGCCCTACCTACAGTCCTGGTTCTCACCTTGTTTTTATCTGTCAGTTGATCTGAGGGCACTTGTATTAATTTCAAGCATAACAGGATCGTCTGTACTGAAGGTACCTTACCCTCAAACGTCCCACCAAATGGCAATACCTCCCCATCCTGTAAAGTGATGTAGCTGAGAGTAGGTGTGTCACAAAAACGGCACTAGTAAAGCGCTCTCTCGTTGCTTTAAAGAAGCATCTAAGAACATACTTAACTGCCTGATGCTTTTTGGTCAATTAAATCAATCAACTGGAACAGTCAACTGGAACAATGTAATTCCAAATCTATTACAATCTCAGTATTTCAGAAACACTTAGGGGATATCCTGTACTGGAAGTTTAGTGTAGAACTACTCATCAAGTGATGCAGAGTGCAAGTTCTGCATAAGGAACTTCTGGGATTCTACTGCTGTCGAATATTCTAATTGGTGGCTTCAACACAGTGGTCTTCAAATTAAAAAACAAACAAACGAAAGAACTCTAGCAGCGCCACCTATTTCTCAATAGGTTCTTAGATAACTTATGCATAAAATCTTCATCTTACTTTTCAACTCTGTCTCCGAATTCTCATTTGCCAGCTTAGAAGTTATGTTGGAACAGAAACAGTACCTTTATGCAATCCCTCTCTGAAATTCCAGGCACAGTGCTTCACTTTTCTGTGTATCAATACTTGCACTGATACGTGCATATGACTATGGTTTTTTAAATCCTCAAACTGTAACTACCCTAGTTGTTATTAAGGGAACAAAGAACTTCCTTCCTTCACAAAATCAGTGAAGCCCAGCACATCTGTAATTACATTAGGCCATTTCTAGCATAGGGTATGTGAATTCTTCAAACTCACATATAAAATCTATGCCCTCAGCCACTCTGCCACAACAAAAATCAACATATAACCAAGTAAACATAAATGCCAACCTTTTTATTAGGAACAACTTAAGGACAGAACCACCATACATTTAACAGTTACACATTATTAATTATTCTTAATAGATACATTGCTCTGTGTCTGTGGCCCCTTAAGACGAATGCAAATTCAAGCCTTTCCAGTAATCTCCTCGCATCACTTCAACATGACCCCCTTTCATCTTACTCCATTTCATGCTGGTGGGTGAAATGCACAATGAATACTTCCAAAGTGTTCTTCACTCCGTCAGTGAATGGATGTCAGCAAAAGAATTCAGCGTTTTAAAAAGTCTTGTGCTAGCCAGTGAATACACATTGCATCGGCTCTCTCCTTCTATAAAGCACCCTATTACTTACCTATGTTTCTGAGAGGTTAAATCAGGCAGAGACAATGATGAAATCTGGCAAAGACACACCACTAAGCGGGAGTAAGTGATTAGTATTCAGAGAACACTGTGGCCAATTATCCAATTACAGGTTACGTGACATTCTGGCCCTGATGATCAATCTAGTTAAGCTCTTTCAACTGGCTACACTCCGGTCAGTTCAACAGCATTAGCCTTTCTCCTTTCTTCTTTGTTACTGGATGTGTGGCTGTAACAAAGAACATATTGGCTTATGACCGAAATACTACATCTTGAATTAAAAAACATCTAATTTTATTTCTTAGATAAGGAATTGCATTGGCACTTATTTCCGTGGTTAGAGGACCAACAATATGCTGACTTTTCTCTGCTACTGCCACACAGCTGTTGGAAAGTGGTCCTGGTCATTTACAGCTGGTAAGGGCTCTTCTGCTCGTAGAGGACGACAGCACTGCTCTGGGCGGGGCAGCTCTCATGTGAAAGCAAGCACACATTATTCCAGGTTCACAGCCAGGCTGAATCACACTCTCACCCCCAGGGTGCAGGACAATCGAGATCTGATCCCATGTCGCAGGCATGATCAAGTATGGAAACATATCCTCATGACTGGATAGTATACATTTGCTTTGTTTTACAGATTTACAAAGCACCCTTGCACACATTAACTTTTAGGGTTTCGCTGACTCTAATGCCCTTCTTCTATGCCATCCCATCAATGCCTTTTCAACTGTACACATTTCCTTATGTTCCTGAAGGCTTTTCTTTCAGTCCTTCCTCTCACTATGAAAGACACTTATTTAACTATAAATAAGCCTCAGTGCCAAGCAGATTTGTCTGACAGGAGGAAATGGAGATGAGGTAGGATGTGCAAGGAGGCTGTGGTGGGAGGGGGACTGCAGAGAGCTTGCAGACCACTGTAGGAGCTCTGGCTTTGACTGACTGACAAGAGGAGCCACTGCATGGTTTTGAGCAGAGAAGTAACATTATTTGATTTACATTTTAACACAATGTCTTTGACTGATAAGCTGAAGAAGAGACCTGGGGGGAAGGTCAAGCTTAGAATCAAAAAGATCCCTAAGAGGCTACTGCAACAATCCAGGTAAGAGATGGGTAACAGCAATGGAGGTGATGAGATGTAGTCAGATTCTGGATGTATTTTGAAGGCACATCTATGGGATGCGAGAGAAGAGAGGAATCAAGGATGACTCCATAGTTTTGCCCTGAGCAACTAAAGATAGCGTCATCATTAACCAATGCAGGAAGACTGCAGGACCAGGACAATCAGGAACTCATACATGAGAGTTACCATCAGACGTTCACGCAGATGTCATGTAGACAATTAGATAACCAAATCAGGTCTTCAGGGAAGAGGTCCAGGCTAGAGATATAACTCTGGGAGTCCTCTGCAAAGAGATTATGTTTTAAGCTGTAAGACTAGATAGAGTCACTAAGGGAGAAAGTGAGACAGACACAGGAAGAAATCCAAGGACTGAGATTTCCTTCTGATGGGAAAGACGAGAAAGAACCAGCAAAGGAAACAAAAAAAGAGAGGAAAGACAGAAGGAAACTCAGAAGTGTGTGGTATCCTGGAAGCCTAAATGAAGTACTTGAAGGAGGAACGAGTGATTAAATATGTCAAACACTGATAATGGATCAAATAATACGAGAAGTAAGAAAAGCCCTCTGGATTTAGTGATGAGGTCAATGGTGACCTTGACAAGGACAGGCTCAGTGGAGCGTTGAGAGAAGGCTGAAGGCAAAGGCATGATGGGAGTGGGTCAGTAGAAATGAGAGAAGGAAACCTGGAAAGGGCAAGTACAGCCTATTCTTTTTGCTAAAAAAGGAAAGGAGAAAATTGGGGCAATTGCTGGAAGGGGATGTGGGGGTCAATAGGCTTTATTATGAAAGACAACCCAGCATGTTTCTACATCGATGGGAAAGATTCAACAGAGAGGAAATTGATGATGTAGGAGTGCAAGGAGAGAACTGCTGGAATGATGTTCTTGAGCTTGCAAAAAATGTATGGGCTCTAATCCACACAGTTGGCCTTTGCTAAGGGCACGGACAGCTAATCCTTAGCTGCAGGAGAAAGAGCAGCATGTACGTGCCCGGACGCAGATAGGTAGGTATGTGTAACCAAGTTTTCTTCTAGTTGCTCCTTTTGTCTCAGTGCATATAAGAACGAGAGAGAATAGGGAACAGAGGTCTTCAACCCATAGGTCCCGGCATGTGATGTGTAAGAAGCTACCAGTCTCTTTAACGTTATACACAGCATTGAAAAGTTTGCCCGGAGATTTAAAATGAGATCATATCCAAGGCCCTCCAAAGCCTCATTCACACTAATCTGGTCAACCCAACACAAGGTAGCTGTTCCAGAATTTTCCCTTTGCTCACAGTAGACTGTGGCTTGCTCCTGGCACTGTTAAAAAAAATGCCCCTTTCTTACTGGCACTGCCATCTTCCTCAATCTGGCTCAAACCAATAGAAAAGGAAACCCCACTGGGAATTACTTCTATACTTCTCTGTCCCTCCGCTCTGCCTTGGGAATGAAGGTGAGGGTGTTATCTGCTTGTTGACTTACTGACATGCTCTAAGTAAAATGACCTCAGTGGATCTTGTTAAACTGCAGTTTCTGCTAATAATCTGTTAAATCAATTACTCCCAGATGTATCTTCAGACATTTTAAGTTAAGAAGGAATTTGGGGGTAACTGCCTACTCCCATATCTAGGACAGAGCCCAATAGTCACTTAAGAAATATGGTAAATAAACGGAGAGTTTAAAAAGCAAGGGCTAGTGATTCTTAGAAGAATCAATATAAACCCAGAATATCTGATAGTTATTTTTGTCAGTCTGATTTAAAAATAACCTCCCACAGAGGGAGGAATTGGGAGACTGGGATTGACACATACATTATTGATACTATGTATAAAATAGACAACTGATGGGAACATTCTGTATAGCACAGAGAACTCTACCTAATGCAGTGTGGTAACCTAAGTGGGAGGGAAGTCCAAAAGGGAGGGGATATCTGTATGTAGATGGCTGATTCATTTTGTTGTGCAGTGGAGGCTAACACAACATTGTAAAGCAACCATACTCCAATAAAAATTAATTTAAAAAAATAAAAATAACCTCCCATAAAAATAAAATCAATGGGAGAATAATGCTACATACAAACAACAATGCGACTAAGTTGAGGTTTTACATTTTTTTAAAAAAGCAGCAGAAGAGAGAAATATGTCCTCTGAAACAAAAGTACCGTTCACTTCCATGGTATGCTACCAGCAGTAGATTCAATACACATGAAGTCCACTCCCTTGCTCAATGGTTCTGGCATATGAAATAACTTGGTACAAGTAAGATTTCATAATAATTTTCTCTTCCAACTGCAAAGCTGAATCAGTTGACACTGATTGTAACAGTCACGTAAGGAACAACTACAATAAAGTGCAATTTCCATAACTATGTACATTTTACATTCCGGAAGTTAGCACTTACAGAATTATATTCCTAAGAGCACTACTACAGCAATGTATAATCTCCAAATTATTCTAGATTATAGTATAATGTATTAAAAATTTCAAAAGGTTTTTATGTATCACATAAATTACAGAACAGGATGTTAAACTGCCACGTAATGGTATATATTAAACCGTGGCAAACAAATTTCAATATAATGTAAAAAATCAGTGTTGGCTATATGAAAATGGTAAAATTCCAAATCAACCTACTCAATAAAGATTCTGAAGTTTTAAAAAGTCTATTCTTTTAATCATGTCTCAAACTCCCGATTAAACAGTTGTTCATGACTGTATTCCCTAAGTGCCTGGAATGGTTGCATATGACATGCTCAATAGTAAGTCTTGAAACAGAATTTTAAAATGAAGAACATTCGGGTGTATAGTAATAGGAGAGAATAGAGGGGGACTGAAGCAATGCAAAATAACTTTTTTTGATAAAATCTCTTTAACCAGTATTAACAAGTATTTCACAGTTTATCCCAGAACTAATAATTTAAGTGCACGACCCTGAGCAAAAATGTTTCTTAAAATCTCACTACTCTTAACTTCAGTATGAGAGTTCATCTAGCAAAAAAAAAAAGGGCTTAACTTCCTAAGCTTTTGTGTAAACAATGGTTCTGCTTACACAGGGCTGTTTCTATGTCTATGACTGATAAAGTATATGCATAGCACTTTGCATTTTAAAAGACACTTTTACATACTGTTAGAGTTCATTAAATCTTCCTAACCGCCCTAAGAGGAATGCATATATGTATAAACTGAAGATCATAAAGTTTAAGTAACTTGACAAAGGTTAGCAGAAGAATAAAAAACTGAAACCAAGATCTTTTAACGCCAAAGCCCACAAGCTTTCCAACCCGTGGTGCTGCCAATAACCATAAGACCCTAAACACTGTCGATGGCAATCCACGATCAGGAATTTTAGAAGCAGAGGGTCTCACTTTTGGGTGGAATGGGGTTACGAGACTGATGGACCAGATAAATGAGGGAGGGCAGGCAGTTACCTGGACTACAGCAATGCACTTGTTAAAACCATCCCTTGGACCCCTGTCAGGTATGGCATCACTGTAAAATGGCAAGATCGTTAGGTAGATTAGGAACTTGGCTGAATCCATGCCCTCCAGGAGAAGGGTTTTTCTTTTAAGATCTGTTCCGTTCCAAACTTGGCTTAGAGTTGAGATACTCCATCATGAAGAGTATACATGGAGCAGCTATAGGGTTGGTTTGGTTTGGTTTTTAATCAGAATGCCCAGTTTCAGCCCAGACCTACTGCCTCAGAACTTACAATAATGAACGAGGTCCATGTACTGTGATTTCTCCCAATATCTAGTCTCCTCTTCTTCCTTAGTAAGAACCCCAATTTGTTAGCTGGCTACACTGCCCTCCATCTTTTCTTTTTTAAATTTTTATTTTATATTGGAGCATAGTTGATTAACAATGCCCTCCATCTTAAAGACCATTGCTCAGTCTTCCCATCTTAAAGACCACTGCTCAGTCTTCCCATCTTAAAGACCACTGCTCAGTCTTCCCATCTTAAAGACCACTGCTCAGTCTTCCCATCTTAAACACCACTGCTCAGTCTTCCCATCTTAAACACCACTGCTCAGTCTTCCCATCTTAAACACCACTGCTCAGTCTTCCCATCTTAAACACCACTGCTCAGTCTTCCCATCTTAAACACCACTGCTCAGTCTTCCCATCTTAAACACCACTGCTCAGTCTTCCCATCTTAAACACCACTGCTCAGTCTTCCCATCTTAAACACCACTGCTCAGTCTTCCCATCTTAAACACCACTGCTCAGTCTTCCCATCTTAAACACCACTGCTCAGTCTTCCCATCTTAAACACCACTGCTCAGTCTTCCCATCTTAAACACCATTGCTCAGTCTTCCCATCGTAAACACCACTGCTCAGTCTTCCCATCTTAAACACCATTGCTCAGTCTTCCCATCTTAAACACCATTGCTCAGTCTTCCCATCTTAAACACCATTGCTCAGTCTTCCCATCTTAAAACACCATTGCTCAGTCTTCCCATCTTAAAGACCATTGCTCAGTCTTCCCATCTTAAACACCATTGCTCAGTCTTCCCATCTTAAAGACCATTGCTCAGTCTTCCCATCTTAAACACCACTGCTCAGTCTTCCCATCTTAAACACCATTGCTCAGTCTTCCCATCTTAAAGACTATTGCTCAGTCTTCCCATCTTAAAGACTATTGCTCAGTCTTCCCATCTTAAAGACCATTGCTCAGTCTTCCCGTCTTAAAGACTATTGCTCAGTCTTTCTGGCAGCTGTGGTCACATGACTAAGTTCTGGCCAAGAATGGAAGTGATGTAAGGAACCCACCTGGTCTCCTTAAAGGGAAGGGCACACTCCTATTTTTTGCTCGCTTGCTTGCTTCCTTCCTCCTGACTAAACTTTGGTATTTGGAAAAGCCGCCGACACCTGAAACTGCCACACCAGGCCCAGACTGCCTACCTCCTGTCTTCTTTCAGGTGAAAAAGAAATTCTCTAACTTAAGCTCACGTTATTTGGCTTTGGGTTTTTTGTTGTTGTTGTTCAATTCTAATACTAACGCTAATACATGTGATGTTTTTTCAAAAACTCCACAAATTATTCTAATGTGGCTTCTGGATAAGAATTGCCAATTCAGGAGAATATCAGTTTAGTTAAATATTTCCTGGGCAGGTACTACTATTTCAAGGTAGTGCTGGGGATAAAAAGTATCAACAGAAGAGGAGACTGGTTAATCCCTGGAGAGTTTATAGTCTAGAAGGAGAAAAAGACAAAAAGACACTTCACATTCCTGCCCAGTACACCTATTTAAAATGCAAACCCATCATTACTTTTAAGCTTTTCAATGGTTCTTTACTTGCTTTCATTTACAGTCTCCAAAATGGAGTGTGTGTACCCATGAGATATAGGAAATATTAGAAAGTCTTTTATATTTACTTTTGTAAAAATATTAGACCAAATGTTACATACACAGATGTGATATACACAGATTAACAACGGTGCCTCCACATGGTCCACGGGTCACTTGGTCAAGGGTCAAGTGCAGGATGCACAGAAACTTCGGGGAAGAGTGGAGACGACCACTAAGAGGCTGACAGAAGCACCTGCTTCCAGGGTATCGTGAGGCACTGCAGTTCATGAGAGCTTGGTTACGAGGACTTACAGACTATATCATCTAGTTTCAGTTAATTCACAAAATACACCCATAACGTAAAGAGCACCACAAAGGAACTCCAGATCGAAGACACTAATGACACTAACAAAGTGAACAAAGGGAATACAGCAAAGGCTTCTACTGCCAGTGGGAGTTCTCCATCAGCTACTCTGCTAAAAACAGATCACATATAATCAGATGACAATAAGCCAGTTCTCCAGAAGACCATATGAAATATGGATGTGGATACATATACATAGAAATATGGATGTGTGCAGGTCACCCTCTATTTATGGGTTATTATTATGCCTTGAGATATAAACTAATGAGCACATGAAGTCATGACATTTGTCTCAACATTTAAAAGCTAAGCATCCAGAGGGTGAAGATAAACTTCCCCAAATTTCTTCAGTGATGTTTAAAGTTACATGACATTCAGTCCAGAGCTTTACCCTTTCAATTTCTTCACTAAATGTAATAAAATGTTTAGCAACTCCTTTATGGTTTTTAATAGAAAAGACAAAAAGCTACAAATCACTTGAGGAAATACTTACTCTCAAATTACAAAAAAATAGTAGACAGAAAATAGTGTGATGAAAAACTAAGATATATTCCTTTGTCAGAAAATACTGCTGTAAGACAGAAAAAATTGCTGAAGATATGAAAAAACAATTTAGTGTGGGATGTTTGCCCCACAGAAAATTACAGCTGCTTTGAACATGTCTCGGCTAAACCATGTTTGAATAATGAACTACAAGAACTAGTTTTTTTTTTTAAATGAACCTCTAAGGGAAAAATGTATCAAAGATATATTCTCAATAATAAATAACTAAATAAAAATGTTTTATGGAAAAACTGTGTATATGTACAAATGCAATGTCCTGATGGAGTATTTATTTTGACCAAAATTTTTTACACAACCAACCCAATTTTAAAATGAGCAAAGAACTTGAACAGACATTTCTCCAGACATATACAAATGGCCAACAAGTATATGAAAAGAGGCTCAACATCTTTAGTCATCAGAAGAATGCAAATCATAGCAATGAGGTATCACTTTACACCCACTAGGACAGTAAGTGTTGGTGAGGATGGGGAAAAAAAGAACCCTTGCGCCCTGATGGTGGGAATGTAAAATGGTGCAGATGCTGTGGAAAGCAGTTTGGTGGTTCCTCAGAAAAAGCTACACATAGAAGTACCATACGACCCAGAAAATTCACTCTTAGGTATATACCCCAAAACACTGAAACATGTTCAAACAAATACTTGTACACAAGTGTTCAAAGTAACACTATTCTCAATAGCCAAAAGGTAAAAACAACCCAAATGTCCATAAATGAATGAATGAGTAAGATGTGTTGTATGTATACAATGGAATACTATTCAGTCATTAAAATAGAGTACTGATACATGCTACAATGCACACGATGCTGGTAAACATTAGGCTAAAGGAGCCAGACACTAAGGCTCACACACTGAATGATTCCATTTATAAGAAATGCCCCAAACAGGCAAATCCATAGAGACAAAACACAGATTAGTTGTTTTTACGGGCTGCGGGCAGGGGTGGAGATGGGGAGTGACTGCTCAGTGGGTACAGGGTTCTTTTTTGGGATGAAAATGTTTTGGAAGTAGATAGAGTGATGGTTACACAACATTGTGAATTACCAAATGCCAATGCACCTTATGCTCAAAACAGTTAATTTTACGTTATATAAACGCTATAATATTTTTAAAATTAAAAAACAAACTCAAAAAACAGCCACCACGAATATGCATTTCCCTTATGATGCAGGCATTCTATTTGCTCCTAAGTATTTATTGATACCTAAGAGAAATGAAAGGTTATGTCCACACAAAAACTTGCAGTAGCCAAAAACTGGATACAATCCAAATGTCCATCAACAGGCAAATAAACTGTGGTACAGCCATAAAATGGAGCACTATTCAGCAATAAAATAGAATGAACTACTGCTATGAGCAACAACACGGATAAATCTGCAAATAATTATTAAAGAAGCTGAACCTCCTCCACCCCATAAATGTATGATTCCATATATGTAAAATTCTAGAAAATGCCTACTGAGCACTAATTAGTGATAGAAATCTAATCAATAGCTGCCTGTGGACGGGGGTAGAAGGAAGAGTAGGAGGTACCACAACAGGCAGGAATAAACTTTTGGAAGTAGTAGAAATATTCCTAATCCTGAAAGTGATGATGGTTTTACAATGTAAACATGCATCAAAACTCACTGAACTACATTTTAAATGTGTGCAATTTATTGTCTGTCAGTTATAACCTCAATAAAGCTATAAAAAATATAAATATTTAGCAATAGTAAGGGCATAGTGAAAAGACCACTCACTTACTGAAAATGGGAGTCAAAATAATACATTTCTTACTCAGACAAACATATTTTCGAAGAATATGTATGACAAAGAAAAATACTCTGACACTACTGAAAACAACACAGGATATCAAACTGCAATGTCTGCTGTATTTGTGTATTTGCCAATACAAACAAACTAAGACAAACCAGAACCTCCTGCCAGGGGTTGCTGGGCTCTGGTGTTTATATTCTTCCCTATGCTTTATAGAAAATAGCTCAATATTTTCTATATATATATATATATATATATATGTGTGTGTGTGTGTGTGTCTTTCATAAATCTCTCATAATTTTACAATTAGCAAAATATCTTTAAATGTATCTATTCAGGAATTGATGTTTGCAAACTTTTGCATCAAAATCGCAAATGTGAAAAATCTGCATTGCATCAAACACAAAATGATGCTTACAAGGTACTCTCCTATAGTGCAGCGCGCCTGGCTCTCTCAGCCGTCTACTATAGGAATCCGATCTGAGATTCTGTTAAACACACTCCTGCTTCATCATGGCTGCAAAGCTTCTACCTAAAAATAGCTTACTCTTATGTAATCACTCACCACAGATTTATATATCTTATGTATCCTTGAAATACAGTTCTTTTTTTAGAGATAATCCCGCAGGAGGTAAACAACCATTTTTAAAAGCAGAGAAGTTTAATCATAATCTAAACATATCTTATTTTCAGATGTTATTCAAGGGCTCTGTAGCTGATAGTTCTGTTGGTGAAAATAACTAGAAAAGTTAACACCCTACCAACTCTAATTTTTTTAATTAACTTTATTGAGAGATTATATACATCAATTTTAAATGTAGAGTTCAACGAATAGTCACAAACGTACACCCCACGTAACCAGCACCGCTATAAAGATATAGAGCATTTCTCTTCTCTCCTTCCCCCAGGTCCCCTCACTCTCCCTGCTGTCCCCAGCCCTGCAAACCACTGCTCTGATTTCTGTAACTTATGCTTCAGGTTTGTCTGCTCTTGAACTTCAAATAAATGGAATCGTGCAGAGTGTACTCCTTTGTGTCTGGCTTCTTTCACTCAGTATGTTTTTCAGATTCATTCATGTTGCTGCAAGTATGAGCAGTTCTCTCCTTTTCACTGCTGAGGACTATTCCACTGCACAGCTACACCACGATCCCCAACTCCCCTCTTTTAATGCCTGCAGCTCTGTCTCTGGAAATATCTTTTTGTTGAACATCATTAAGTCCACAGAGACAATAACTTTGCTTTTACAGAATTTTGATGTTTTTTTCCATTTTGACAAGTGTTTTCATGGTTCTCAAACTGGGTGGGGGGGAGGGGATGACTAAAATATGCTTGAATCACAGCTCAGCAGATTTTCACTCCATCTGAAGAAAACATCTTATGTGTCTAAAGCAGTGCTTCCCAAGTTTTGCAAGTCCTGGCACACATGGAAAACAACCTTTGTATGGTACACAGGAGAGACCAAGCACCTGATTTGGGGCTCTGGCCATTCTAAGGGTTGAAAAGATCATTACTCTGAAGCCCACTACTTGGAAAGCTCTGTTAAGTTACACTTAAAGAATAAATATCCTTGTTTTAATGACCAATATTGATTTTTACAAAACAAAAATCTTATGAGCAAATAAGGTTATGTATTCAATAAAATATTGATTAAGCAACCAAAGTGACTGGAAAATTCCCAAAGTCTTAAAATAATGAACATGGCTTCTAATTTTTCCTTCTTTAAGTACACTTAAAATTTTTTTCCCAATTTTTTCAAGCAACAAAACAAAGGACCCATGACTGTCAACCGGTGCCCAAGCACCCCTTCCCAGCCTAGTACGACGCAACTTCTTCGGAGAGGGGAGTCAGTCCTCCCATTGTGCTCTTCATGCCACAAATACTCATCAACCACCTACACCATGCCGGGCATTCCAGGCTGCAGGGGATCAGCAGTGAACAAAGCAGACAAAAATACCTGCACACAGAGGACTGACAGTCTACCAAGCGGAAAGGAACAGGTGACGGAGTGAAATACACAGTGTGTTAGGTGGTGGAGAACACTAACAACAAAAATCAAGCTGGGAGGGGAAAGGGAGTCCCGGGAACCAGGGTGGCCAGGGGACTCACCGGGCAGGCGCCACTGGATTGAAGGCCAGGGTGAGGGAGAGGCGGGCAAGTGTCTGGAGAAGAGCGCTCCAGGCAGGGGGTGAGCAAAGTCCTGAGGTAGGAAGGGGCCTGCGAGTCTGTGGCACAACAGGAGGCCACCGTCCTCACAACAAAGCGAGTGGGGCAGGAGTGAAGCAAAGGAGAGGCCGGAGAGGCCAGAGAGGCAGGGCTCACCCCTCAGGGCTGTGGAGGCCATCATGGCCCTGGAGGCTCCTTCCCGGGAGCAGGACGGAAAGCCAACTGCGAAGGGCCATGCTCTGCGCCCCAACTTCACGTGGGACGCCAGGCTCCTTTCTGGAGGACACAAGACCTGAGGGCAATCGGTGAAGAGTAAGAAGAAAGGATCTGGAAAGCCTGACACAGGAATAACTGCTGAAGGAACTTGGAGATGCCTGGCTTGGGGAAGAAGAATTTATTGGTTGCTCCAAAGAGCTGATGAATTGTCACAAGAGGTAATTCCTTTCACTTTTTTGTGATGCTGCAGAGCACAGACTTGAAACCATGAATTAAAAAAAAAAAGGAAAAAGAAAAAAGAAGAGGAAAAAGAAAAAAGAAGAGGAAAAACCTCGCCTTAATATAAGTTTTAACTTTCTAGTATTTATAGTTTTCCTACAGTAGACTGGGTGGCCCTTAAATATTATTCATGTATAATAGTAGTAGTAGCAGCTAGAAGAGCAAGAGCTAACATCTAGGGATGTCTACTGTATGCCAGATGTTATGGTAAATACTTGGTGTGCCACCTCATGTAATCCTCCCACAATCCTATGAAGTAGGTATTATTAACAATGAGGAAACTCAAGCTCATTGAGATGACACGACCTGCCTAGGATCGCAGAACCAGTAAATGATGGAGCCGGTGCTCAAACATAGGTCTGGGTTTGACTCAAGCTCCAAGCCTGTAACCACTGGCACCCCCTGCCTGTATGTCCATCGATGGCAGTGTTTACATGGCACATAAAGGGACCATCTGGCTGGCAGGAAGTTGGAGAGAGGATTCTTGCAAATGGAGAAAAATTAGGTAACCTCTAAGATCCTTTTTTATAATTTTGTGGTTACATTTTCCCAAGTTTCCATCTTATTTTTTAAATTTTCCTTTGACTTCAAGGCTTATAGAAATTTTATACTCCTAAAAACGGCTAAAGATCAAATAATAATAATTTCATTATAGAATATGTTAAATTATCTGTCCAATTCTAACGCTGAGGATAATCATGCTCTGATTTTGAGTAACACATATTTTCCTTGATTAGTTCCCTTGTACAAGTGAAGGTAGGCTTGACTTTTCTCAAGTACAGTTGATCCTTGAACAACGCAGGGGTTAATCCACGTATAACTTACAGCCCACCCTCCGTATCCAAGGTTCCTCCACATCTGCTAATTCAGCCGACCACGGACCATGTAGTACTGTAGTATTTACTATTCAAAAATATTGGCATGTGAGTGAATCTGTGCAATTTAAACCCACGTTGTTCAAGGGTCAACTGTATATCAATTTCCTTGTCTCATATTTTATATCTACCACAATTCAAACATACCTGCGCTTTCATTTTCCTTTGTAGACAAGATAAAATTCTTTTCAATTGAGCAATTATCCTTCGAAATACAACAGCAAATCGACATTTGGTATCTAAAGTACAGAAAGATAACATAAAAGTATAATACAGATATATGAACTTAAACCAAGTCTACAGTCCATGGAAACCACATCCCTGCTTTGTGCAGTTGTTTTGTACTGACTGAAGGGGAAACGAGGGACTAAGGAGAACTGGCACTGTGCACCCTCCGCTACACTTGAAACAGGGTAACTTCTGGATGGTTTGAAAAATAATGAGAAAGCACTGCTCTGCAGGGCGGTTATGAGCCAGTGTAGAGTCTGGCAACCTTGGGGTCAACATCTGGATAGCAAACATGGTTAACTCCACTTAAAAAAAAATTATTTTCTTACACCCAATTATATGGCTACTATAAAAACAAAAACAAAAACAAAACCCAGGAAAGAAAAAGTGTTGGCAAGGATGTAGAGAAATTAGAACCCTCGCGCACTGTTGGTAGGAATGTAAAATGGTGCAGCCACTATGCAAAACAGTATGGCGAGTCCTCAAAAAATTAAAAATAGAATTACCACATGACTCAGCAACTCCACTTCTGAGTATATGCTAAAAAGAATTAAAAGCACAAACACAAAGAGATACTTGTACACTCATGTTCACAGCAGCATTATTTACAACAGCCAAAAGGTTGAATCAACCCAAATACAACACTGACGGATGCACGGATAAACAAAATGTGGTATATATACATACAACGAAATAATATTCAGCCTTAAAAAAGGAGAAAATTCTAACACATGTTATAACATGGATGGACCTTAAAGGAATTATGCTGAGATAAGCCAGTCACAAAAAGACAAATATTGTATGATTCCACTTATATGAGACTCCTAAAGTAATCAAATTCAGAGAGACAGAAAGTAGCAGCATGATTTCCAAGGGCTAGGAGGAGAGGGGAATGATGGATGAGTTATTGTGTAATGTGGATAGAGTTTTAGTTTAGGAAGATGAAAAGAGTTTTGGAGATGGACGGTGATGATGGTTACACAACGATATGAATGTACTTAGTGCCACTGAACTATGCGCTTATAAATGGTTAAGGTGGTAAATTTTATGCTATGCAAATTCTAGCACAAATAAAATAATTAAATTTTTTTCTCCGAATATAAAATAAACAGTTTGATTTGCATTAACATGAAAAAAAAAAAAGGCTCCCGTTGTAACATATCACATAGTTTAAGTTGGGTCCTTGAAATGATCTATTACAAAGTCAACTAATATCAAAATGTATATATTCTTCACATAAAATAAAACCACAGTATTAAGTACAAATCTGTTCCTAATGTTTTAACAACTATTTACTTAGTACTTACTACTTGCAGAAAAATCCCCAAATTATCATCATCATATCTGAATGCACTCTGGGACACAGCCACGTCCAACCAATTCACAACAGAATGTTGTAATCCAGTGATTTCCAAACTGGGAGGCTATGAAAACACAGAACAACTTCTGATATAATAATGGGGTAAGACCCACAAGTGATGGCGTCTTCACAGATACCATGGACAAGCCACAAATCTGGCTCTGAATTCTCTTAAGGCCAAAACAGAAAGAGAAATACAATTATGCCCTTTTAATTGTCCACAAGGAAAAAAATATATCACTTCTTTAGGGAAAACAAACTCCCTCTTTGTCCTTAGCTCTGATTTCTCATTCAGGGTAATATACAGGGGATTAAGAGTATTCAAGGGCAAAATAATCAATAATGCCACTTAAGCTAAATTGTTTTGAAATGCCCCTGAATAGAAATGGAGGGTGTAATTCCAACTTAAAATTCAGTGAGGGACATTTTTCAGAAAATCAAGAAAATATAGCCCAGGCTGTAGCATTCTGATGGTTTAATTTTAGGATAAAATTTAGAACATCTAGAGACATGGATAAATTCTATACATTCCAAAAATGTGACCTCAACTAAGCAAAATTTTCACAAAAAGATGGACAGTGTTTCCTGTTGCGAACCTGGAATACAGGTATTCTGTGCAAAATCCGAAGACACTGAAATATTCTTGGCCATCTGATTATTTTTAAAGTTGGTATCCTTTTGTCAAATCAAGAAATTAGCTTATAAATGTCCACATCAGCTTTGAAACAAGGTGGACTGTCTAACGGATGAATTTTCCTCATTCAAGCTGTGTGTGATATAGTGTGTTGTTCTTCAGCATTGAATTTGGAGGCAGATCCCTGGATCTGGCTCTAAGTGTAGCCCCTCCCAGCTACATAAACTCGGGGAGGTATCGAACCCTCTCTCCAGGCCCTACTCTCACCTGTAAGAATGGAGGCGACGAGATCAACCATATCAATCATTTCAAACTGTGTTGTACGGAGGCACCTTAGTGGATGAGGAGGTGCTTTTACTTTTACCTCTCTTGTACACTGGCATCTACTTTAGCCCCCAATAAAACCTGAAAATCACCAGACTAGATGCTCTACAATCTAAGATTGAGTCTATGACTTTGTGATTTTAAACAACTCATCCATACCACAAAATAAAGTAACAAAAATAAGTGAAGAAAATATTCAAAGTTAATCATTTCTAAGAAATTTTAGTAAGGAGAATTATATTCCCACACTTCATTTGCAATTCAGTTGTCTAGAACCCAGAACAACAAAATCTCCCTCATACCAACATTTTAAGTGAAGGGTGATTTCTCAAGTACCTCAGAAAGGTACAGTGTCCTGAATGCGGCAAATAAAAAGATAGGTAAAGGAACAGATGGTATCACTGCAGCTCAGGATCCAGCCACTGGATGTAACAACGTGTCCGCTTCTCCAGCCGGGGAGGCTACGAGCTCCCTTCCCCAGAGGACAGACACCTCCTCTGAATCCCTTTCAACCACTGGGCGGAACTCCAGTGCTCTGGTCATTCCTACCACCACCGGCTGCTTCCCACCAGGGTTTCTCTGATCCAGCACCCCAGGCCACAAACCACTTGAACGCCACTTCTCTGTCCCTGAATTGAGCAAAAAATCCTTTCAAGGTATTTTTCTGAAAATAAAGCTCGGGAAGACTGTCTTAACATAAAACGGATGGGTTTATCCTTACCTCATTTGAGTCTCACAGCAACTCATGAAATAGAGAGAAGGGGTCTGTGTTAATAACCCTGTTACACAGGAGCAATGTGAGGCCCAGAGTCAGACAGCAAGGAAAAAGTCACTAATACCGGAGCCCATATTTCAGGACTCCAAGTAATAGGAGCTCAGACTCTACCATCTATGCCATCTTCCTAGGCCCTATACTCTCCCTAACTTTGCCATCAGTTGGACTGGATTAGGAATAACAAAAATCATCAGGCACATAATGATGAACCTTTGAGCATCTAAAGAAAATTAGACACAAATTATCTTCTTTTTCCTCCTTGGTGCTGGAGCCAGGGTTCTAAGGAGAAGGAAAGAGCAAGATGGACAATGTTGAGCAGATAATGGAAAAATCCTCCAGGTATGGGGGGGCGGGTGGTTAGAGTGTAGATAACTAGGGAGACAGAAGAAAAAAGTGGGGGCAGAGGGCAAGGGAAGACGATCATTCTTCTTCCACTGCACAAAGTATCTAGGGGTAGAAAAGAGGGGGTGAGGGAAAAAGAGGAAGAAGCTGAGCAGCAGGTGGGGAATAGAAATGGAGAGAAATGCCAAGCAATGAAAACAAGGAAAGTTGGGTAAGAGAAAAAAAAAAAATTGGAAGTAGTCAAAACCTTCCAGAAACTTTAGGTATTTTAAATATTAGGAGGGAAGTACTCTACATACATTAGTAGTTCTCAGTCTGGAATGATGAAGTCTAGGAAATGTATTATTCAAGTCTATAAAATCATCAAAGTAATGGAAAAAGCTAGCAGTGATATATTCACTATATTACAAAATACTAGAATTAGTATTGAAAATTGAAATCTAGAATTGAAATCTGGAAAGGAACAAATTTTGAACAAATTATCCACTTTAAGGAGACAGAGAATAATAAATGTATAGATACTAGGAAGAAAATAAACTCAAGGAAAAGTGATAGAGATAACTATAGAAATTTAAAAGAAAAAGATAAAATAGATAAAAGCTAGACAGTTCTTTGAAAAATAATCAAATAAACAAAGCCTTAATGAGACTGATCTTACAAAGAGAGCAAAATTCATTTGGAAATAGCCAAATAAACATTAGAAGAAAGAAAATGGAAAAAGATTAGAAAAGGGAATACATAATTACAGAATGAACATAAGTTAAAAAGACAATAAAAGAATATTATGAACTTCCTTATAACAACAAATTTCAAAACTTAAATGGAAAGGATAAAATTCCTCGAAAGATGCAACTTGTCAAAACTGACCCAAAGAAACAGAAAACTAAAATAGCACTATAACCATTAAATACATCTAACTGGTCCAAAAAAAAAAAAAACAAACTCACAAAGGTGCTTTTATAAGAAAATTCCACTAAATTTTCAACGAACAGACCATTTCAATTTTATACAACTCTTCCAGAGAACAGCAAAAGAGAGAATACTCCCAAACTCACTATATGAGGCCAGTGTAACCTTGATAATAAACCCTGATGAGGACAGAACAAAAAAAGGAAATTACAAGCCAATCTCACTTACAAACAGATGTTAAAAACCAAAACAAACCAAATTGAGGAGAATGTTAAAAATAATACATTATGACCAGATTAGGTTTAGTCCAGGTACACAAGGATGGCTTATCAATAAAAGGAATCTAAAAATATAATTTGCCACCTTCACAAATAAAAGAAAAACCTCATGATTCTCTTGGTAAATGAACATTTGGTAAGTTCAACACCTTTTCATGATAAAAAAAAAAAAACTCAACAATATAAGAATGAAAGGGAACTTCATTAACCTGATAAATGGTATGCACCAAATATCTTTCTTAACATGGAATCATTAGATTCCTTTTAAATACCAGGGATGAATATGGATTCCTACCACCTCGGCTGCTATTCAACATTGTCCTGAAGGCCCTAACCAGTACAGTAGAAAGAAGAAAAATAAATAAGAGGTGTAAGGACTGAAAGAAAGGAACAAAACTGTAATTATTCACAGACTGTCTACAGATACTGAACCCCAGTCTATCTTCACTATTTTTACTTTCTACTCCCCACTCACTCCTCTGCTCACTGCAGTCAGGCTTCATGCTGTCAAGCTTCTAAAACTTCCCTCATCAAAGACATCTGGCTACCAAATCGAACAGATGCGTTTCAGTTGCTACTTCACCTTCTTGGACCTCTTGTCCCCTGGCCCCGCAGGCTGCTTTTCCTCAGTGCATTCCACTGGCTCTCTTTCTTCCACAGACAGTATTCATCGTTTGATTTCAAACTTTTTTAAACGACACTTCTCCTTGTTTTATTATTTACTCCTTCAGCCTCCATCACCATGTTTAATCAAGTGACTCCCAGTACTAAAGATTCCCAAGTTTTTATCGGACAAGTCAGGATGACCTTATTCAGATGTCATCGTGTTCAAAGGTGAACTCATCCTCCCCTTTCCTCCCTACTTCAGTCACCTTCCATCCCGTGACTTATGCCATGAATGTGGGGTCATCTAACTCCACCTGCTTCATTCCTCACACTCAATCTACGATCAGCTCCTACTCATATTGTTTATCTCGAAGTCTCTCTTCTCTCTTTTCTGTATCTTCCTTTCCTTTTCCACAGCCACCAACTAGGCTCAGACTCTGATTATCTCTCCCTCGAATTCCTGCACCTGGCCACTCTGCTTTCAGGCCTGCCCTCTAATCCTTCTAATAAGGAACAAATCTGATTAAATCTCTCCCCTGATTAAAATCTCTCAGTGATTCTAACTGCCCAAAATAATCCAAACTCTTCAGGCATATTTTACAAAGTCTTTCAAGAAGACCGACCCCGGCTTCTACTGATCTAGCCTTGACTTTCTCGTTACCTATCCCACTCTGTTCCAGTCTTAATGAACTATTTGCTGGAATTCATCCCTTTCTCTTCCCCCTGGATATGTTGTGCTTTCTGTAAGCACCTAGTCAGTCATCTGGCTCCTGCAGTAATCTCTTAAGTTTTATGAAGACAGGCTGGTAGAGCAGTATCTGACAAGATGAACGTTCTGTAAATACTTATTGAATTAAGGGGAAAATTTTACATAAAGTAATAGATATCAAATCTATGGTGGTCCATTATAAAGTTGTATAGGGGTTACATCCTTAACACTCTGAAGTTAAAATGAGAGGAAAATTATGTCTGCCTATAACTCATTCAAAACTCATTAGCTAGAGTAGAAGTCGGACGCTGCACTCTGATTGGAAAACGGCAGTGAACAAGACAAACACAACTGCATCCAGGTTACAGGCTTGGTACTATCGTGAGATACAAAAACTCATGATGATAGATCTTGGGTCATACCAAGCATCACAAGGCTAATACATACACACAAACACACACACTTCATGCTACTAATTAAAATCTTATGTATTTCTGTTCAAAAACTTCACAAAAGTTACCAAAATGAAAACCAGCTTCATTTTACACAAACTTCACATTTATTTAACTTATGTCCCAGCTGCTTCCAAAACTAAGTTGTAGCAGTATATTTCTGGATTATATACACAACAAGCTAAAAATTCAGGAATAACGTGGACTAAGTAAAAATTCTAAATTCCTACTTTTTAAAGGAATTAGAAGTTTTCTTATAATCTTCATGGAGCTGATATACACAATGATAACTACACAACCACAAATCACAATCCTTTTTAAGAGAATGTAAATGACAAAGTCAAAAACTGTACATAGAGCTTAAAGTATGGTGTTGCATAATTATTTTATGAAGTATGTATAATATTTAATATGTGCTTGGATCATATTCATATACTACCTTGATTATCAGTAGATGCATTTGCTTTTAATATAGAAAACCTAATAAGCTTTTTAATTTCTCCCCGTTCTGCACAGTGCACAACTACGGGAAGGGTGATTATGGGGTTCACTTTCACCATCAAATGAAATCCCCTAAAATTAATGTTTAAAGCGCTCCTAAAGAGGGAAGACTAGAGTCCTGCAATTACATTCACAGTGATACAAATCCCTTTAGGCCCCCAATCTAGTAAAAAGTAGTACTGGGACAAAGGCTAAAATAGCTCTCTGGGTCTTAATGTTCAGATTAAACATCTACTTAGTTCAAGCTGAGCTAACTTGCCGAAGTCATCAGCTTCCGGGTCAAAATCAAACATTATTTGGACCGGAGATTAACTTTGGTGTGTCCTCAAACTGAAAAGAAAATTTATATTTAGATTCCTATATTCTAGCCTACACATTACTCCACCAACACGCATTTCAAGCATTTTTCTCTTTTGCAAAAGATTCCTGCTAAGCAATGCTGTCTTCTAAATGAAATGCCTTTATTCTGTCTTTGAATCTAATTAAAATTAAGAAACTTTTAATAGCTTTAATAACTCTCAAAAGCTGCAAAAGCTCTTCCCTGGCATCTTCCCCTCCTTAGTACCACCCTCCCTCCAAATCCAGAAAAAAACCTGCACAACAGAAAACACAAAACAACTAGCCACATGCTGTGAATGCTGGGGACCATGATTCTCCACTGGTTTAGGCTACAAAGAAAGCCTATGAGTAATCAAAAATCCCTAATCAAAACAAAGTTAAAAGCCACCTCCCCACTCCCCAACCCCAGTATAATTTCCCTTTCTCTTCTCAATCCACTCAAGCATTTCCCCTCCTCGTTTTTTCAGGGAATTTTAGCGGCCTCTGAACAGCGGATGGTAAGTTCATCTCAATGTCTGCCAGGGCTGAGACATGCGAAAAATCACTAACTTGTAAGGTTATTTAGGACAATAATGTCTTTCAGTGCCTTACTCCTCCCACTCCGGCCCTACCTGACCTACCACCAGTATTTAGCCGAAAAAAATATCTGTTCACGGGCTTGACCCCTCAGCGGCTCTTCCCGCAGGAACCGATGCAAACACACAGCCGGCCGGGCGGGCAAGGTCCCCGGCTTCGCGCACCCCTCCCCACACGCCCGCGGCCGCGCTCCGCTCCACACACTCGCGCCCAACTCTTCTTGGATCCACTCACATCCCTGGATCTCGTCGGGCCGCCCTCCTCCTTCCCTCCCCGGCGTCCCCGGGCGTCCCCGAGCTGCCCCGGCGCAGGCACTCGCCCACCCACCTGGGCCGGGGCTCCCCGGCGGCGCGCTCCGCCTGGCGCTCCTCGAGGCTCCAGCAGGAATGCGCTCGGCCTGTTCCTCCGCCTCCCCTCCAGCCGAGCCGAGAGGCGCGACCCAGGGCGGCACCACAAGGTCTCCCTGAAGTCACCTTCGCGCGGCCCGCCCCCGGCTCCCGCTCCGGCTCCGGCGAGGTCGAGCAGAGGCGCGGCCCAGGACTGCGCCCGGGCCGCCCGAGGTCCGCGCTGGCCCCTCGGCCGCACCGCCGCCCTCCAGGACTCCCGCCGGCAAATGGCCTGCGGCGGGCGGCTCCGCGGCGGCTGGCGTCGTCCGTCCCTCCTCCCCTTCCCCCTCCCTCCCCCACGCCGCGGCGCCCGCTCGTTCCGAGGCGCAGGTAGGGACCTGCCAGGGGGCTGCGGGAGCGGCGCACGGCCCGCGAGCGGCTCGGCCGGGATTTCGGGAAAGGCGGCACCGCTCCCCGGGCTCTGCGAGCATCTGCGGAGGCGCCGGCCCGGCCCTGGAGCGGGCGCTGTACTGACGCCGGTCCTGCGGACGCGGCCCTGGCAACTTTTAAATGGCCAGCCTGCCCCCGGGAAAAGCAGAGGGACCCTCTCTGCTGGAGTCTCCCATTCGAAGGTAGTGACACTCAGGCTTACACTGAAGAGTTAACGGTCCGATTCCACAACAAAGACTGAGCTAGTCTGCACATATTTATTTTTTACACACTTCCTGGGCTACCATTTGAGCAATGAGGAAAACAACAGTATTGACCCTACTAATGTGAAACCTACTCGCGTGAAATAGGTGGTTTCTGATTCTGGCGACCCCTAAAGGGTGGACGAAGGTGTCAAGGTCAGGAAGACCCACCACATACATGATATACTTAAAAGTGGGATGTTCAGGCTAATGAAATTCCTCGTTAACTATGAGGCTCTGGTGAGGAAAAACAAACAGTAGTCTTAAACCTTTCTAAGGTACATAAATCTGTCCTCGACTTTGGGAAGCAGAGTAATACTGAACAAAATTGAATATTTCTTTGACAGGATCCTAGGGTACTTTAGGTTCTCCCTTCCAGCAGTGGTGGCTGTATTTGCACTACAGATGGAAAACGTGTAAAAGATGAGACAAGGCCACACTCGGAAAAATGGTAATTAATGTCGGTGAGGTTTCAAGGTGTTTTTGAAAAGGCAGTTTTTTTTTTCATTCTCAGCTGGTGACTAAATATTATCACATTTTGAAAAGTCACATTTGTCACTGAAGAAGAGACCTTGCTACAGAATCTTTCTCCCTAGGCCCTAAAAATTAGAGAAAGAATTCAGTTTGCAAAAGTAGTACCAGGCAGAAAAATAAAACAATGAACAACAAAGGCTACTTTGTTTCAGAAGGCAATTTACAAAGCACCTAAAATGTGCCAGGCACTGTACTGAGGAACTTCACATAAAATAAACTCATTTGCATTCTCATTTTCAGATTTGGAAATGGAATTCCCAAACATATATTAATTTGCTCAGGGTCAAGATAGCAGAGTTTAGGTCCTGACTGGTCTGACCCAAAAGCTTGTATTCTTTCCTTTGTACATTCATTATTCATTTATTCAAGTATTTATTAACTGTCTAATAAATACCAAGCACTATGCTAGACACAGACGCTACAAAAATAAGATACTTACTTGAGGAGCTCGAGTCAAGTAAATATATAATCAGACAAGTAAATATATAATGATACAATGTCATAAGCGCTGCAACAGCAAGGAACTCCTAGACTAGGAGGGACATTAACTCAATTTTGAAGGGTGGAGCCTGGGAATGTGAAATGGTAGTAGTCATCCAACACAGCAATCCTGAGAACTTTATCTAACAGAATGGCAATGGGGAATCTGTGTGCTGGGTTGGAGGAGACAGACAACTGAGATACAGGAAGTAAAAATGACAGGACTTGATTAAAAATGGGGCTGAGGAAGAAGAACGAACCAGAGGCAGCTCCCATGTTTCCGGCTTGAGTTATCCAACAGGTAACTTTGAGTTGAATCGGTAACTCAGTTCTAGGCACTTTGGTTTAGAAATGCCTCTGATGTATCCATATGTAAATGTCCGAAAGGCAGCTGGATACAACTGGTTCATAGCTCAGAAGATCCAAAGTGGATATATCTGAATCATCATGGATTTCTGGGTTGAAGGAGTGGGTGAAATCATCCAGGGAGAATGCTGAGTGAGAAGGCCACCCACAGAAACCTAGGGAATACTAACATGCAAAGCACAGGCAGAAGAAAAGATGCTTTAGAAGTAGACTGAGGAGGAGTTGCTACACAGGAAAGAGAAGCCAGAAGAGGGAGGCACCATGGAAATCACAGAGAAGCATTCCAAAAAGCAAGCAGTAGTCAAATGCCAGACCCTTTAAAAAGACAAGCAAGATAATTTAAAGATGTTCTCTGATTAGCAACAAGGAGATATTGGCAAGAATGGTCTCAGTGGACTAGTTGAGGTATAAAGAAGTAGAAACAGAAGGTGTCACATTTTCAAAAATGGAACTGGAAAGGGATGTAGGGAGATAGAAGCTACAAGGGAGAATTCAGAAGAAGAGAGTAACTGTTTTTGAAGATAGGAGACAGATGCCTCCAACAAAAGGAAAACAGAAAGATAAAAATCAGAATGAGGGACTGGTGGGGAGTTGGTAGCATGTACAATGATCGCCTAACGTTTGACAAAAAATTTTGCTCAGAATAGAGATGAGAGAGAGAAAGGTGAAGGCCTGAAAGATATAAACACTGCAAATGAAAGACAGAGGGATTAAAGGACTCTGAACAGCTCAGGAAGCTAACTGAGTATTAGAAACCATGACTTTATAGAGTTATCAGTCCACATGACGGCATGAATTCTCTCCAAAGACTTTAGCATCTGGTGCAGAGTAGCAAGTACCTTTGGTTGGTTCCAACTGAGAGTCTGAATCGTTCCATTACACCACAAGCTTGGCATCACTATCGTCCCAACCATACATTTGGGTTACATCCCTTTAGCAGTGAGGAGATTTAACATTTTATAAGTGAGTTTACACTAAAAACTGATTAGACTCATAATATCGAGGGGAGCTCAATAATACACAGACCCAGAAGGGCACCGATGATGACTTCTGAATGACATTTTAACCACTTCTGATACCACCCTCGGGTGAGGAGAACTGTAGAAACAATGATTCATGAAACCAGTTTCTAGCCTTTCGAATGGAACTCTCAAAACAAGGTTAAAGAAAAACCACAGCCTTCACATTCTATTATAGTATGTTTACCAAGTATATCATAAAACATACAGTAAGGTTGCCTTTAGTAGATCAATCACAAACTTTACAGCTTATCTTATATATTGCCGGGTTTTTTCCGACAACATAAGTAGTGTTATTTCAAGTAAAATACGCCTACATAATGCCTCATTTATGTAGAGGTCACGTGGATACCTGGAATATCTAGGCTGTATCAGAGAATCTCCAAATAAGCAAAGAACACCCACATACCAGAAGGCCCCAGACCCTAAGGCCTGTGCTCATTGTCAAGCCCTAAGTTTCTCACACTAAGCCAGCTTACTCTTACTGTGGACATAATTTTACCAAGTTTGGTTACTGGTTTTCTTTTTAACAAACGGGAGATGAGTATGAGTAAATCAGAAGGGATCAGTATTCCACAGCTAGAGACAAGCACCCAGTTGGTCTAAAAAACAGGAGAGAAGAAAATTTTAGAACCGTAAGGAGTAAAAAGGAATTCGAAAAGCATTAGCAGGATTGGGCCATTTAATCAAAAGAGTCCTGTAAACATTATCCCCCGACGGTATCTCTGTATTAACGCAAAGAGTAATTACAAACATACAAAAGGACAATCCTGAGGCACCCAGAAGAGATAAAGTATGAAACCTTCAGTTTAAGAAGTAAATGTGTAAGATTCAGAGTAACTGTCCTCAAAAAAGGTTAGAATAAAAACGTTTTTTCTGCCACTGGGGCTGGGGTCACTTACACCTACCGGGTCCCTATTCTGTGCCAGGTGCTATGCAGTGTTTTGCCAATCGGATATCATTTACTTCTCAAAACACTCTTTTTTGGTTGGTCACCACTTTGAAAAGGAGATTGTGTTTTACTGAGGTGAAGACAGAGATTACATAGCAGAGCCAGGAACTGGACTCAGGTCTATGTGAGTTCAAGCTTATCGTTGCTCTTCTAGTAAAGTTTTTGGATAATGAAAATAAAATTTATGATGCCTGATACATAAGGCATTACAGTGCACAATTATTCCACTCTGACCTCAATTAAGCGATTAAATTCCTATGTTGTAATTCTTAACTACTTGATAAAGACCAACTTCAATGATGCCATTTATCTTTCAAATATTTTTTAGGCCTTCTCATCGTCTATAATGGTATTTCTCAGCGGGAAATCCATGGATTTCTACTGAGGGCCCCACAGGGTTGATATTTCATAGAACTACTAAAAAGAAAAATCTTAAAATACTCTAAAAACAATAAATGCCATTTACTAAATGAATACTTTGTGCTCTTGTGATATGCTAATATGGTCTATATACATATTATTCATCTACATACATCTGATCTCCACACCCAACCATCAGGTGTTTACATATCTTCATTCTTCAGAAACTTGCCCAAGGTCCTACAATCGGTTAGGGAAAGACTGAGATTTAAAAGAGGTCCATTAGACTTTCAGACCAGGGCTCTTAATGACTTTCTACATGGTCTCTCTTATATGAAAGATGAAGGTATCAAAGTTCAGAGAACTTAAGTAGCCCATCATCTCTTAAATAGTAAGTAATAAGGATGGAAACACAACACAATCATTCCACAGTCAAATAAATTTTCTTTAGACAACACCACCTCCTCCCAAAACAAGATAAAACCAATGTTAAAGACACAGAAGCTCCAAGATGCCATCAGAAAAAGGGGTCACAAGTGTTCATTAGACAGCATCCTACAACAACAACCGTGGACTTACACTCAGGGCTTACTACGTGTCAGAAACTATGCTAAGCATTTTGCTTACAATTATCTTACTTAATCCTGATGACTAATTTTAAAGGCGTAAAGAGGTTAATTAGGCTAAACTTTAGGCTAATATTCTTGCACATGTAAATCTACACACAGAGGTGACTACCTAGGCTATTTTTTTTTTAATCTGTTAAAGATTAGGATAGGTTGGCTTCTTCAGAAATTAAAGTACTTCTAATCTAGTGTTCGCCGTAAACCTATACAACCCGAGAACAAAAAAGTTGTCAATACATTCATCAGATACCACACAGGAGATGTGAATTTAGTTTTACAAGGTAATATTACCTGAATCCTGTAACATCATAATTTGTTCTGTTCTGCAATGCTATCATCCTATTTGGATTTATTTAGGTCACTAAATCATTCCTCATTTAAACAAGCTAGAATATGAAATTTGCAAAGCACCAAAAATAGAAATGCTGAGAAGGGATATTTTCAAGCACCATTAGGAGAATCAACCATTTAACATGTTTAATGAACAATTATGTTTTCCCATGGTATTTAATAGAATTCTGTTGAAAGACTTTCTGTAAGTTTGTTTTAAATTAATTCAGATTATTATCACATATTTTTTCTTATTCTCCAAATAAAATAATTATGGAATTTGTGGTATACATAACAAACAGAGCATTTTAAAAATTTCACATGAATTCACAAGGCTTATTTTAATGATGGGAAAATAAAATTTTAGATCCTTACATATAAGGGAAACATATATAAGAACATTTTCATCTATCTTGTTTTACACCAAAACCTAATCTCTAACCAAAAGGCACAAATCAATTGTAACAAGAATAAGAAAGTCAGGGTCCTTGGAGGGTATTGTGCTAAGTGAAGTAAGTCAAACAGAGGAAAAACAAATACCATATGATTTTACATATATGTGGAACCTAAAAAAAAAAGAAAGAAAAAAAAAAACAAATTTGGTGTCTTAATCTTAAAAGTTGAAGATTAAACATGTGTAGAAATTAAATGGAAAACAAAGCCTATTGCTACTTGGCTTGCAGTAAAATCATGAAAATGAAGGAAAAAACATAAAAAAGAAAAATCTTAGTTCAGACAAAACACACCTTAATGACTTTTCAGTCCTTAGAAAAACAGTTACTAATGGATGGCATACCACTTTTACTCATATTTGGAAGATCAAATGGCAAATTTTTAAATGGGAGAGAGCAAGCAGCCAAGAGCACAAAAAAATATTTAATCCATTAAGCTGAGTTCACATAGGTAAGTATGATAACAGTCTATTTTCTAATTAAAAGTATATATTTTTCATATAGAGACCTTTTGTTTCTAGAATATTTTCATATTCCGTCTTATCAAAATGTCACGACAACCCTGAGTAGATCAACTTTAAACATACTTGTTAAATATGGGTACATAAACAAATTAAATGATATGAACAGAAGTTATTTCAGAATTATTCTGCTTAATCAAGAATAAATAAGTTCTAACTTTTGGTGGAAAATGAAGCTGTCGTTGCCTTTATTAACCCTATTTTCTCCTACCTTTGGACAGTCTGAAAGCAATGATGTGTTGGATGATCCAGTGTGACACCCAAACAATTATTTGAAAAATTCAGTTCCAAACTACCTACCCCTTCTTGTTTGGTGAAGAGATTAAGGCAAGCACTCAAAGCTACACAAGTTTCTCTAGAAGCTTCAGAGACAACTTCAACTTTCTGAAGGAATGATGGAAGCATTTCTATAAATACAAAAATAAAGAAAATGAGTGGGATTTTAAGTAATCTTAAAGTAAACTAAGACCACAAACATATTTTTATATCTACTAACCTCATGTTTCCTTCTAGCTGCCTTAAGCAAAGCATATAGTATATTCCTTGGGCATCATAATTAAGCACCTACTGTATACAGGGCACATAAATTAGTACAGAAAAAGAAAGAGGAAAGCCTTGACTTAGAAAAGCCCATATCCTAAAAGGAGAAGAGCCAGGACCTATTAAAAAAAATTAAAAAAGATTCATAGGAATAAATAACATAATGTTTAAGAAAAACAGCTGTCAAGAAGGACTGATATCATTACTTATAAAACATTAACATTTCCTTTCATGATATTCATTACTAGGTAAGTAATTTTATTCAAAGGCAAAGTGCTAAAAAGAGACAAAAATAATCCTGTAGTTGACAATGATGGCTAACAGATCTGAAGGCAGCATTAACTCAATTTCCCTTACTTTTTTAAAAATCTCATTAATAGGTTTTTAATATGATTTTTAAAAATTTATTTATTTATTTTATTTATTTTTGGCTGCGTTGGGTCTTCCTTGCTGCATGCATGCTTTCTCTAGTTGCGGTGAGTGGGGGCTACTCTTCATTGTGGTGCGTGGGTGTCTCATTGCGTTGGCTTCTCTTGTTGCGGAGCACGGGCTCTAGGCACGCGGGCTCTAGAGTGCAGGCTCAGTAGTTGTGGCGCATGGGCTTCATTGCTCCGCAGCATGTGGGAACTTCCTGGACCAGGGCTTGAACCCTTGTCCCCTGCATTGGCAGGCAGATTCTTAACCACTGCGCCACCAGGGAAGCCCTCCTCTACTTCTTATTTGGATAAATGTTTCGTATAAATACGTCTTTCACTCTCAAAAATATGTCCCTGTCAAGGTCCAGCATCTTTCAGTATGTGTTAAGTTGGGAAATAAATGATAATATCAGTATTTCCCCTGCACCCTTAAAGAAAATCTTAATCCACTTTACCATTACGGAAAACAAACAAACAAACAAACAAAACAGAATAACATAACGTTGGCAAAAGAAAGCTGTAAAATACACACACATCACTTAAACAACTGAAATGTCATATCCTGTCCAGATTAATGTGACAGAAGTGTACAGTTGAAATAGCTTGGGATTTTATGTTGATTATACATTAGATCCTTTACATCTGTCCCGTCCATCAAATAAAAAAAATTAAGAAAGTTTTAAGAAAAAATAACTTAAAAGAGAAAGACAATTAAATCTGGAGCATCCTATGTATTTTAAGTAATCTTGATTTACCTAAAACACTATTCTTAAAACATGGTAAACAAGGTCAATAAACAAAGAATCAGGTAAATCCAAATGCCAGCAATTTGCAATGATTAGGCCATAAAACAGTGGGTCCCATCAAGAAACAAAAGTTTTCAAATGGGAAATGGAAAGAAAAATAAAATCTACAGAGAACATATGACAAATTATTTAGCCATTATTCTAAGTGATAAAGTTGTATTGCTCTGTTTTGTTCTTTTTTAAATTTTCCAAATTTTTTATATGAACATGATTTATTTTTAGCAAAGACAAGTCCTTTTCTTGGAAAAATTATTTCTCAAAACTCATAAGGTAAAAGTGGGCAACAAAAGGAAAAGGTCAGGGACTTCCCTGGTGGCGCAGTGGTTAAGAATCCGCCTGCCAATGCAGGTGACACGGGTTCGAGCCCTGTTCCAGGAAGATCCCACTTGCCGCGGAGCAACTAAGCCCGTGCTCCATAACTGCTGAGCCTGAGCTCTAGAACCCGTGAGCCACAACTACTGAACCCGTGTGCTGCAACTCCTGAAGCCTGCGCGCCTAGAGCCCATGCTCCACAACAAGAGAAGCCACTGCAGTGAGAAGCCCCTGCACCGCAACGAAGAGTAACCCCCGCTCGCCACAACTAGAGAAAGCCCGCGTGCAGCAACGAAGACCCAACGCAGCCAAAAATAAAACAAACAAATAAATAAATTTATAAAAAAAGAAAAAAGAAGGAAAATGTCAGAGTGAATGAAAGTAATAAGAGTCTTTCATTAATATCTGGATATAAACACCAAATGACATTTTATCATATTTTTCATCTTATGGAATAGAATTTCCTAGCTATTCTTAATAATACCCAAATAATTGAAAACTACTATATTCTAAAATAATTTTGACTTTACATACTTATTCTTTTTGAATCTTTGATACACACTGTAAAGATTTATTCTGTACTTAGTTGCTAAATAGCGAAAGACAGTACCATATGCTAGATGCCATGTGACTTAAATAGTACCTCAACAGATGTTTTACACAGAGCTGGGGACCAGGGATGTGAGGCGATGCACAAGAAAAAACAGACACAGCCTCTGCCTTCCATAAATTATCTGGGTAATCTAGAAATCTTCCATTTTCATGGCACAAAGGATAGGTAGCATAGCCATTCATGGATACATTTCTTTTTACTAAATGCCATCACATGCTTAACCATCTCCAATTTTGTCTATGTTTTAGATACCTCACTTAAGATACTTGTTGATTAGCATAAAACAAACATTAAATCTCTAAATAAATTTTAAGGAGAATTTTACAAATTTTTAAACAAAACTGACTCTGCAAGCTTTCAAAAGATATTCCAAGAAATATATATTAAGACAAGTTTTTATAAGAATCTATTATTCAGAGTGTGTCAAATTCGTCTGTCCAAAACAGAGTCAAAAGTTACATAACTTGTCTAACAATCTAGTATTCAAACAAGATGTCAGACTTAATATTAACTTCCACGGTGGGACGGTGTAAAAACCATGGACTTTGGCAAATACTCTGGGCAGTGCTGCATATCAGGGCCAGTCGGTTCACACTGACGTGCCTCTTATACAATGTCGTCTGCATACTGATTACATAAAAGGAAAACTGCTAAGCTTCTAGAAGAGTTACCAACTGGGAAATCACTGCAAAATATGTTTTAGCCAACTAATATTTAGAGACTGAGCCGTAATAAATAAACGCAAAAAGGCCAGTATGTTAACATATCTGGCCTACTCTGAGAACTGGACACTGTTAATTTGAAAAAAAAAAAAAAAAAAGTTATCTTTTGTACTAAAAATATTGTTGAACTCGGGAAAGATGCTGGAAGATCATATGTGAAAAGCTTAACTTTAGAGACATGTATAAAAAGCTCACAATCTGTCGTTTTCATGGTTACACTGTACAATTTTTAATTGGGTAAGTTTTAAAACTAGTGGGGAAGAGCTTGTTTCTTGTTGTTAACAAACTAAACCCTAATACAGAAAACTTCCATTGTTCTCCTTATATAGAAAAAGTCCACACTCCTTAGACTAACATTTAAATCGTTCCATAAACAGTCAGCTTCAGCCAGACGGTTTTCCTGGAAATATTTGTTTTCCTAGAAATATTAACCTATTATATTTTACTGCTTCTAAACCTTTGTTAAAGATGTTCCATCTTCCGTGAATAATGGAAATAATAATTATTCATATTCAGAAGTTTCTCCACTTAACTAAAACCTTTTTTTTTTTTCAAGGCCAAGTTTAAATGCTATCCTCCCCATTGAGCCTTCCTTAAATATCACTGTGGGATGTGACCTCTCCTACTGGACTCCAAAAGTAGCCATATCCACTTGTAATAGAGAACATGGGTACTGTACGTATGCTGAATCTCTGCTACCCTCGGTAAGCTCTAAACCTCTTTAAGCCCCCAAAGACCATGCACTGAACTTTGTACAAAGAAACGACTCAAATGTTAAAAGACCAAGGAAAATAATAAAAATATTTTATTCCCATGGCTTACACAGAAAATCCAAATAGTTTTGGATTATTTTATTTTACATCAAAAGAGTTACTGTATTTTAGTTTAAAAATATATAAGATACAAACATTTTCATTTATATTACTACAGGTTGTCTAATTAGGGCAGATTGATAAATTATTTAAAACTACATTTTCTTTTTACTTGAGGCATCAGAAAATATAGTTTGCCTGTTTTTCAACATTCACTCAAATATTTCTATCACTGGGGATAAGATATTTAAAAAAAATAAACTGGATGAGTGGCATTTCATTTCCTCAACCTAGTCCTTCCGGGAACAGTGCTGCCTTAAGTGTGTTTTCTTTTTTTACGGTAAACACAAACAGCACAGAGAATAAACAGTCCCAAAACTATCTAGTGACAAAGCTAAGGTCATAGGAAATAAAGCAAATATCAAAATAAGACAATTTCTCTCTTGTGGTGAAAAAAATGCAGTGCATCTGACTACGTGCATGAGAGACATGGTCTAACCTGCATGGGAAGAGGTGTTTTTAAAGTTATCTCATACTCAATTGGAATTATATAAATGCCTCAAGAAAATCAGTACTCTCTCCTCAAAATGGAGAAAAAGATGTCTGCACATAAAAATCAACTATTCTTCTAAAAAACTTCTACTACATAAAGCCATAACTTAAAAAAAATCGAGATTGGTAACATTATATAAGATGTAAGAATATAAATTTATCTGTTTCTTGTTCAAATTAAGATGATTAGCTTGAAATCAATCACCCACTAAACAAGTACCACTGACCATTCGATCTGTATGTCTACATCTATACAACACGCTAGTTGCAACAGAAGTATAAAATATATAGTTCAGAACAGCATGTGTTAAATGAGTTAAAGCATGAGTTAAGTAAGAATAAGAAGATAATAAAAGGGATGTTATAAGATATAAATAGCAAACAAATTGTACATACATAAAAAATGTTACATATTCAGAGAAAAGAGTTACCATTATGGGATGCAGTAATAAAGTGGAGTTTGATAAAAGTAATGGGACTTGAGCCTGATCTTGAAGAATAAGCTTTTTTATTGTTAAATACAATGCCCAATAAAACGAACATATCCAAAATATCTATAAGTATTATTTTCAGATAGTACTGAAAATACTGGTCCTGAGAAGAAGAAAGTCTCAGAATTATGAGAACTCGAGAGGTTAGAGGATTTGCATCTATCATTTATTGAGTGGCTACCATATGGCAGGCACTACACTCCAGCTGCTGGAGATAGGGCGTAAGTAACTGAGAAACAGTTTTTGTCCTTACAAAACTTGCAGTCTAGCAAGGAAAACAGAAAATAAAACAATTATTATTGAATGAACAGTATTGATCAGAGGGAGTCTTCAGAATAGTAAGAGGGAAAACATATTTGTTGGAAAAAATAAATTGAATTAATTAAAAATTTTAGAAAAGAGTGTACCAGTTAGGAAGACCTTTTGGGGTTAAAACAGGGAAGAAGCCAGCAGAACTATGAAATGTATTTTGCATTCTTTTGCAAATAAGAGTGAACGGAAGGCTTCCCTGGTGGCGCAGTGATTAAGAAACCGCCTGCCAATGCAGGCGACATGGGTTTGAGTCCTGGTCCGGGAAGATCCCACATGCCGCGGAGCAACTAAGCCCGTGTGCCACAACTACTGAGCCTGCAAGCCAGGAACTACTGAGCCTGAGTGCCACAACTACTGAGCCCGCATGCGTACAGCCCGTGCTCCATGACAAGAGAAGCCACTGTAATGAGAAGCCTGTGCACTGCAATGAAGAGCAGAACCCGCTCGCCACAACTAGAGAAAACCCGCGCACAGCAATGAAGACCCAACGCAGCCAGAAATAAATAAATAAATAAATAAATAAATTGGGAAAAAATAAAGGCTATCATTGGATTTGCATCACTCCTGACTGTACTGTCCTGGCAATGAGCTCCTAACCTTATTTGTGGTAGTGATCTTGTGAGAAAAACCAGTCAACAAAGTAAATGGTTCAGGTAGAGTCACATGTGACTCAGGGAGCTCTGCCTCCAGCAAAGTCAAGACAGAAGCACTAGTAGGGTCTGTGCCCCAACAAATAAGGTGAAGAGTGAGAGAATTTGATGATGTTTTCTCCTATAGACTGGGCAAAATAAATACGAGTAATAAATCACTTAGTTTCATAACCACTTTGCATCTCTGTTTGACTCCTCAACCTGGCTACCTGAAAGGAAGCCTGGACCTGGGACAGCAGCTCCCTCTCCAGTGCCCTGTATGACAGGCCTGGGCAGGAGCAGCTGTGGTGGCCTGAGCTCTGCTTGCTCTTCCCGCCCCTTCTAAGACCCGAGGAGGCTGGGTCTGCCCAGAGGGGAAGATGGAAACACAAAGTGCTACAGTGAAGGGGATTAGTGCCACGACAGGGAAAGTGGAGGGTGATTTGGAAACACATAGTAAGAATACTTCGGTCCGTCTTAGAGAAGCCAAGAAGTTTCTAGAAGCTACACTTAAAAGATGAGGAAAAGCTAGTACTTCACATAATGGGAACAAGACCCTAAAGCATGAGAAAAGTTCAGTGCTACTGAACATTGAGTAAGAGGAAGGAAGAGGTGAGAGGTGAGACTGTTGATGTGAGGAGACACAGGTCAAGGTGGAGTGCGATCACCCTAAGACACTGAAGGCCACAAGACCTGATCTGTCTTTAGAGGCACCTCTCAAACCACACCGTGGAACACTCCCTGGAGGCAGCATGGCCAGACAAGAGGGGCTGCAACCTACAGGCAGGACGGCTGTGGCCTACGTCAGTGTACTGATGGGGGGACAGAGAAGGGGACAATGGAGAGACAAAGGAGACACAGAACGTGCTGCGCAGGAAGGATGTGCTCCAAGGTTAAGACGACTCCAAGGTTTGGGCTCAGGAAATTGTATCAAACGGTCATGTGTTCTTGCAGATGAAAAATACCAGAAAGAACCTCAGGACAAGAAAAGAGAAGAAAAAAATTGACAGGAAAAATAAAGGGGATTTCTTTGTTGCGAGCTGGAAACTTCAGCCCTGCATCAATCCCACCGTCCCCTTGAACTTCTGAACGGGAGACTATAAGGATTTGAACAGCACCTCAACTACAGCAGCCAAGTGACTGTCCTCAACAAATTCTACCTTTCACCGTAGATGCAGATCTAGGGATGAAAATCTGTAACCTTTTCTAGTTCATAGATCAAAAGTTTAGGAGTAATATAGATTTCTCCATTCAGTCCAGACTCATTATTGGCTAAGAGCAGTCTCTGGAGCCAGGGTGCCTAGGGGCACACCCCGTCTGGTATTTTACTAGCTGTGTGACCTAAGACAAGTTACCTAAGCTCTCTGTGTCCCTGTTAGCTTATTTATAAAATGGACATAATAGTTGTTATGTGCTAACACTGGGTTGTCATAAGGAATAAAAGAGTTAATATATGCAAAGTATACAGAA
Source organism: Balaenoptera acutorostrata (assembly GCF_949987535.1). Taxonomy (NCBI): domain Eukaryota; kingdom Metazoa; phylum Chordata; class Mammalia; order Artiodactyla; family Balaenopteridae; genus Balaenoptera; species Balaenoptera acutorostrata. Next base: position 52,233,658 of record NC_080076.1, on the reverse strand, counting down.
CAATGCACAAAAAAAGGCTGTATGTGGCTGCTGTTATTCTAGATAATACAATCTGTGGATTACTGATATACTTTACATTAGAAAGTGCATGGGACACTTGTGGTACCTGGCTTACTAAGCTGATGGAGAAACATCCCTCTAATCCCAACCCATAAAGATGCTGATAAAATAATAATAATAAAATAATATACAGCAGAGTTTGAAAGAACAAAATCCCAGATATGCTGGAAACCAACAGAAAAGTCAAGGCTGACAGAAGAGGCACGTGCCAGTGAGGGCATGGTAGGGAAGGCCAAGCACAGGGGTGTCAGAGGTCAGCTAGGAGATAAAGCAGGGGCTGAAAGCCGTGCCTTCACACCTACATGAGGGGGAGATGTGGCTCTGGTCTCACCAAGCAGAGCAAGGCCTTGACCCCCAGTGAAAGCAGAAATGGGCTCAGGGAAGCAGTGAAGAAGGGCATTTTCTGCCTAGTACTGTGGGTGGGTATCATGAAAAATAGAAATCCCTAGCTCATGCTGCATCTAGATATGCAATTCAATCTTAAAACTATTACATCCTCAACAGAAACAGACACAGAACTACTGTGTAGGGACACTTCCATAATCCAGGAGGCAGAAAAAAACAAGCTCTCAATAAAAAGCTAACATCCACCCTGAAGGAAACAATCCATCCCAAGGGACAGTTAGCCACAACAACTCGAGATGTAAGAACATGCTGGAAAGGGCTTTAACTTTACACGCTTAAAATTATGAGAGAAAGTTCGAAATATATGCAACATGAAAGAGCAGGCTTCTATGGAAAAACATTAAAACTTTAAAACCACCATCTAGAATTTCTAGAATTATGAAATACAATTAGGATCAGAAAGTCAAAGGATTAAACAGACAAAACAGATCAAACTGAGAAAGAAACTGAAACTAGAAAACAGATCTGAGGAAACTACTCAGAATGTAACAGAAAAATAGAAAGAGAATGAGGAACTAAGAGGTGGGGGGATAAATAAGAAGGTTCCACACATACCCATGAGGAGTTTCAGCAGAAGAGAACAGAACGAATGAAGAAGCACAGTGTGAGTAAAGAATGGCGAAGAACTTTCCCAGATTGAAGAAAGAATGAATGAGTCTTTGAATTAAAAACCGTCTCAAGCAGCAGATCTTAAGACAGATTAAAACTGCAAAACACCAAAGACAAAGTGGAGATCTTTGAAAAGCCGTAAGTGAACATAAAAAGAAAAAAAAAAAAAAAAAAAGGGCTTCCCTGGTGGCGCAGTGGTTGAGAATCTGCCTGCTAATGCAGGGGACACGGGTTCGAGCCCTGGTCTGGGAAGATCCCACATGCCACGGAGCAGCTGGGCCCGTGAGCCACAATTGCTGAGCCTGCGCGTCTGGAGCCTGTGCCCCGCAACGGGAGGGGCCGCGATGGAGAAAGGCCCGCGCACCGCGATGAAGAGCGGTCCCCGCACCGCGATGAAGAGTGGCCCCCGCTTGCCGCAACTGGAGAAAGCCCTCGCACGAACCGAAGACCCAATACAGACAAAAATAAATAAATTAATTAATTAAAAAGAAAATCCTTATGAAAAAAAAAAAAAAAAAAAAAAGAAAAAAAAAAAAAAGACTGTTCACCAAAGAATCATCATTAGACTATCAGAAGCCAGAAGAAATTGGAATCACAACTTCAAAATGCTAATGGATGGTAACTAACCCAGTGGGGGTAAAATAAAGGTCTAGATGAGAGAGAAATTCAACCACCCACAGGTCCTCAGTGGAAGAACTACTCAGAAGTCTGCCTCAGGAAAAACACTGAATCCAGAGAAGAGTAGGATATAAAAACCAATGGCACTGACTACGGAACCCCTATTGGTAAAAGAATGCAAAACACTCTCCAGTGTGGACAGCTTCTTCCCCAATTTGTTTGTCTCTATAAGGTCTCACCAAATGGTACAATCTGTTCACTCATTAACTTGACAGAACAAATGCAGTACTTGTTTCTCCCTTAGTTCAACAGAAATGTTATAAATTTATTAGCTAAATATGTTATTCATTTTATTCACTCAAAATGCGTGTGTGTGTGTGTGTGTGTGTGTGTGTGTGTGGATGGGAGGGGAGGGTAGGAAGGAGAGGGGGAGAAAGAGGCAAGCGAGCACAGCACCTACCACATGCCCTGCACTGTTTAGGAGCTGAATATAATCGGTGAATAAAACAGACCAAAGTTCCTCCCTTCGTGGAGTTTATATCCCAAAAGGAGAGGCAGACAATCAACTCCACACACATATATAGGAAGGTTGATAAGTGACAAAGAGAAGAATAACACAAGGAAGGGGATAGGCCGTGCTGGAGCTGGAAGTTTAGCCGGGACTTGGTATCAGTAATGTCCTGGCAGGAAGAGCCAGCAAAGTCAAAGTGTAACTGAAAAGAATTTTAAAAAGAGATGACTCACAAAGATGAGGAGCGTGAGTGAACTAACAGAGAGGCATGCAGGACAGTTACTACCCTGGGACAGAGGGGCCAAGGGAAGGTACAGTAGGAGCGGGAGTCACAGAATGGGGCCCTGGGCCGGGTGGAGCCCAGCAGCAGGGTCAGACCACAGCCGGCAGGAGGGAGCAGGGTAACCCCGACCTACTCCTCCTCCCACCCCTCCACCCATCTCCGCACAGGACCTCCCATTTGCTGGACCCAATCAGAGGGCCAAGGTCAAAGAAGCCCTAGTGATACTTCTAAAGTCGACAGTGATCACGGGCCTAGGGCACCAAGCAGGGCAGAGAACAGCCGTGGGGGAGCAAACCAGTGCAGGAGGCAAGAGAGGGCCTCAGTCGGAAGGTTCTGCTGGAGTAGAGACCTGGGGAGGGAGGGCGAACCCTGGAGTAAAGCCTTACAGGCAGAGGTGCCAGAACACCCGCCCAGGCCCAAGGCAGCTCTGAGGGACAGCAAGAAGGCCAGTGAGGCTGGAGAGAGGCAGGCGGGGGAAGCAGGAGATGAAGACAGAGATGAGAGGGGACTGCAAGGCTCTGCAGATCATTAGAAGGACTCTGTCTTTCACTCTAAGTGAGAAGACCTGGAAGCAAATGGATGTTCTGAGCAAAGGACATCAACCCACTGATGCTTTAGAAAGATCCCTGGGGCAGGGACGGTAGGGACAAGGGTGGGATCTGAGTCAGGAGGCTGTTTTAATAGTGCGTGTAGGAGACAAGCGTGGCTTAGACTGGGGTGGCAACAGTGAAGGTGGTGATAAGAATATTTACGCAAAGCCTAGAATTTTGAGGAGAGTTTTAAGTGGGTTGAATAAAAGTGCTTTTCCTTTTAAGATTTTTTTCTTTTAGATAACTGAAAACATGCTCATGTCTTTAACCAGGGATTTACTATATACATTTAGTAACATGCAATAAAGTACATGCATAAACTTGGCATGTAAAGTAATATATCTTTTTTGGAAATTAACTTAGCAGTATATATCAATAGGCTCAAAAATGTTAATATACTTTCACCCGTTAATCCCACTTCCAAGAATCCTATGGTAATAAAGTGATGTGATTAAATATAAATGTACAATACAACATTATTTATAATAGTCAAAACCTGGCTGCTACACCTAAGGGTAAATTTAAGGTTGTCGGGGAGAAAAGATTGACTGCATGGCTTTCAGGAAGTCTTCCAAAAGTTTTATAAGTTTGAGTGGTTTTATTTGTTTTCGCAACCAGGCTTTTGGTAAAGATAAAATAGTAGAGATTTTAAAACAGCATTCTTTGCACCTTGAATGATGTGTTGCCAATGTCACATACATAAATTTGGCATTAATCCAGGCAGAAATTAGGTTTAAGGTCCACTCATGAAAACAAAAGCATTATTTTAATAGAGGACATTTCAGACCAAAGACACAGTGTTTGGTCAAAAGTGTTTACGGGGGTCACGGGGGAGAAGAATTGTAAATAAAGCTAAAAATTCAGTTTGTGATCGGGCTATGAAAGTCCTTAAATGCCAGGATAAAGAGTTTGCATTTTATTCTGTAGTTTCAAGGACACTTAAAAGATTTTCTCAACAGAAAAAAAAAAAAAATTTATAATAATTTTTTTAAAAAGTAACTTTCTAAAATTAATCTGGCAGCAATAATGCAGTATTTCACAGAATTTGAGTTGGAAGAGTTCCTGAAAGGCTTCCGATTCAATTCCCTTGAAGGATGGAATGCAGGAGGTTCCCAAAGGCAGGGAGACTAAAGGACAGGCTGCTGCAGTGATTTGGATTGAGGTGGTGCAGAGCAGAACAGGTACCGTAGAAGACACAATAAGGAAGAAGGGCGTTGAGTCTTAAAGTTCATGTTCATACAATTTCCTACTAAAATGTAAGACAACTAACAATTTCAACCACAAGAGCTGGACTCTGCCCACAAACATTTTAGTTTTTCATCTTGAGAAGTCACTGGCAAACTATGTAGGCAGTTTGGAACAGGATGTGTATCTATCAGCTTCCTTTAATACAACACATGGTACAAGATTATTCTGTACAATCCCTTGGCATTAAGAGCAGACTCAGTTACCTTCAAAACTCCAATTCCATTCACGAAATCATCTCAACCCTATTTAATTAGTATTTACATAAAATGTAGTTTTATTTATCTACACCAATCTTTCAGAAAATAACGTCTATAATTGTTTATGTATAAACCCACTGACTTTTACTGTAGATACATGAAATAGCATTGTCAGATCACAGTCAAATATTTCAAAGTTTCCCAGATGACACTGTCCAAAATGAAATCACTCTTGCGGTACTGAGTATCATGTATGTCTCCAAGAGCACAAATGATGCATGCCATCATTATGAGTGACATGTCATACCAATGGTCTGAACCAAGAGATCTGACTCAAGGTTTAAAAGAAAAAAACAACGTAATTTGGTTGTAGTTCTCATATAATTTCTTTCTTTGGTCCAAGTTAAAGAAATTAATCCTTATATTTCATCTCACTCTGTACAGTTTCTGTATCTTTTAAATGTTGTTAGTATCTCTGCTTAGTTTTGATGGTTTTTGGTGAGGATGGTATTTTAAAAGCCCATTGATGGTCACAGTTGCATAGCTCTGTGAATATACTAAAAGCCACTGAACGGTATATTCCACATAGGTGAATTCTAGGCTTATGTGAATTATGTCTAATGAGCTGTTATTATTTAAAAAGCCCATTGAGGATGAAGAGCCTTAAGTAATAAAATATTCTTGCTTGCAATTAATAATCAAAGTGACTTGACTGCTGTCCTTCCCAAAGCTATCATCACTCATATAAATACGTGTTTGTTGAACTGAAGTAAAGGGATGCCCAAGGTATATCTGGACAGATACAGAACATTTATGTTCAGTTTACTCTAATATTAACATTTCTTCACATTCCCTGGGCACACATAAACTAGATCATGATTAAAATGAGTAGTTAATCACAAACTCATAGACAACTCAGTTGATTATATTTTAGTGGAGTTATTTATAAACACATCACAGCTAAAATCTAAAGCAACTGTTAAGAGTCTTAAGTCTAAGGAACATGATAACTGTTTAATTTATAAAGTAATCAATAATTTTTTCTCAAAACCTAATTTGTGTATTGGATTTTATATTGGAATTTTGTATTTTGTATTGGATTGTATTTTGACTTTTGGAGTATTTATAATTAACTCCTGATAATTCATAACTAAAGGAGAGTAAAGGCATAAAAAATTACCTTTGAAAGGGAGATTAATAATTAGACAAATTCACACATACATTCACAGAATGGCAAAAGACTACCAACCCCTTCATTTTATAGATAGGGAAACCGAGGCTCAGAGAAATTAAATGTTCTGCTCAAAAGTAACAACTAATAAGTGGCAGAACAAGGATTCAAACCCAAGACAATTTGACCGCAAAATCCAAGTCTTCTGGGATTCATAAACAGTCTCACTACGTAGCCTAAACGAATTCACAGCCCCAGAAGGTTAACTTTAACTTTTTCAAATACAATTCTGAATTCAAACCCCAAAATTATCTAAAATGTATAGTCAACCAAAGGGTGAACATCTATGATAATGGGTTGTGTTCAAGAGTGGGGTGTGGGCTGTGTCTTTTTTACCTTTAGCCGCGTCACACTCCTTAATCATTCTGAGAAAGTTGGAAATTTCCCTGTCTAGTCTCTGTTGGCATGTCTGTGCTTTCTGGAAAAGGAAAAAAGAAGAAGACAAAGTTAAACTAATAAAGGATTTTTACAGTACATATGCTTTAATGTTTCCATCAAAACTTTTACTTCATAGGTTGATACACTGTAATAATTGAGACATATTCCTAACAGAGAGAAAAAGGTGAGAGAAAATTGCCTTAGAAACTGAATATAACCCTTAGTTAATCACGTACAGATTAATAAAAATAAATCTCTCTAAATTTTAAATACATTCAACATGTCAAACACGTACCATACAACTGCATTAATTACTTCTAATAACTCATTACACAATATATATCTGAGGAGTTAGATTCCTGATTTATTCAAACTTTTAGTAGGCTTGATTAAATTCATCGAGAAATTATAAAATGCACCCATTAAGAATATATTTTCTTTTTTTTTTTTTAAAGGAATTCCGTTATTTTTATTATTTATTTATTTTTAGCTGTGTTGGGTCTTCGTTTCTGTGCGAGGGCTTTCTCTAGTTGCGGCAAGCGGGGGCCACTCTTCATCGCGGTGCGCAGGCCTCTCACTATCGCGGCCTCTGTTGTTGCGGAGCACAGGCTCCAGACGCGCAGAGCTCAGTAGTTGTGGCTCATGGGCCTAGTTGCTCCGCAGCATGTGGGATCTTCCCAAAGCAGGGCTCGAACCCACGTCCCCTGCGTTGGCAAGCTGACGCTCAACCACTGCACCCCCAGGGAAGCCCAAGAATATATTTTAAAAACTGCTTTTGCTTAAAAACTCCAGATGGTACGAACATTTGGAAACCACAAGCTGATTTTCGTTCAGCAATCTAAGTGCACACAGCCCTCACATAATCAGACCAATAAGGACATCTTCTTAGTAAGTAAAAGCTTGTAAAAATAAGGGACAGCATTCATTTTTCCTTGTAATTTGAAATTTCTACATATTTAGATCCCTAAAAGCAAAACATAAATACAGAGTTTCATGATGTACGTTGCATCCCATCTTAGTATAGATTTGGAAGTCCAAAATGAAAAAATCAGATAAAACCATTTATTACATTAACAATGTAATTTTGAAGTTAGTTTTATTTAGTTTCCCTTTAAAGGAAACTAAGAAGCAAGAATAAGAAGCAAGAAAATCATCGCTGTAAAGTTGGTTGGTTACAGCAATAAGAAAATATTCTGAGAACCTTGACCTTACCAATATTAGTTTCACATTGTTGAAGGCAGGGTAATACATTTAGCCTGTGAATCTTCCCTACTTGGTACTCCTAATCTCAACTGACTCATCCCCAAAACACTTTTGCTCCCCCTAAATCAGACCTAAGTGCCAAGGTGATATAGGTACACATGCTTTTCACTTTATAAATTTTTCAGTGCTTCTGAAGCTCAGCTCAACCACAGCAGAATTACTCGTGGTGCCGCATTAGGGACAAGCAATGTTCTCTTTAAAACGTACATTACTCTATTTTGAGAGCTCCAACAACATAAAAATGCAATTCACTTTTTTTGGGGGGGAGAGGGAGAATACCTACATTGTGCAATTTGAAACACCACAGATACTGTATGCTGGATCATTTTTCCAGACATAGCCTGTAAATACATGTTTAAGGCAGGAGAAAAGTCAATTGGGGACCACTGAAAACATGCACTGCGCAACCAAATGTTATCACTCATAATTTATTAATAGAAAATTGTCATTTTCAGTCTATACATATTTAATACCCCTGCCCACGTGTGCGCTGCGCCAGTGCTACTGTTTTCTCTTTTTTCTCCTATGGTGAAAGTTAGCTGGGTGCACAAAAGCAAGCACTGGCTTCATTTGCAGACTGTGAATCTGTGATCAACATCATAGTTCCTGTGGTTACCGTTAAAGACAAGAAACACTATTACATTCATCTTCCCTTGGCATATCTGATAGTTACTGAAAAAAGTTCCCTTGATCCACAATTTATTTAAGAGTTACGATAGGTCAGCTGGAGAAGATCTGACCAACACATACTGTTTTACAGTTGGGTACAAATGTGTGTCGTCTATTCTAAACAATTAATGCCATTTAACTGATGCAAAAAACCCAGAAAGAGGTTATTAATACAATTTTTAAAAACCACATTCTTCAATTTGCTATCATTTCCTTGTAGCAGCTACTGGTTATATTACAAAAGCCTAAAAATCTAATCAGGAAGGTTAATGCTTATGCATTCTTTGCAGAGCTCAGCATGGTGTCTCACTGACTTCTATGCCATGCACCTTATGGCAGGTTTTAATTTTTCTAATTTTTTTTTTTTTTTTCGCCATGCCGCGCAGCTTGCGGGATGATCTTGGTTTCCTGACCGGGATCGAACCTGTGCCCCCGTGCAGTGGAAGTGTGGACTCCTAACCGCCGGACTGCCAGGGAATTCCCTAGGTTCTAATTTTTATTTACACTACATAAATGAGATCCCACTCGAGCAGTGTGCTAATACCCGAAGTGAGACAGTACTTTAAATCCAGGTTATCTGGCACAGAGCCCAAGAAGAGGAGCACACCCACAGACCTGGGCTGCAGAGAGTCGGAGGCGCCCAGGCTGAGTAGCCGGGCCACAATCAGGACACCGGTCTCCTGCAGCTACTTCTGCCCACCCAGACTCCCGCTGTTGGTTTTGTTTAAGTTGATGTTAAACTACTCTATCAACCCTGACATATGAGAAAGTTCAAAAGTGTATATCAAGGGGGGTGGACATCTAGGGAGGAGTGGATAGGGTAGGAGACAGAGGTCATTAATGCCAGCCTATTTGCCACATACGGACAATCTACATTTGGTTAATTAAGAACCGAAGCGTTAGCAGGTACAGACTACCATATATAAAATAAACAAGGTCCTACTGTACAGCACAGGCAACTGTATTCAATATCCTGTAATAAACCGTAATGGAAAAGAAGAAAAAGAGTGTATGTATATGTATAACGGAATCACTTTGATGTACACTAGAAACTAACACAACACTGTAAATCAACTATACTTCAATTAAAAAAAAAAAAAAAAGAACCAAAGCAGACTGCCTTCTCAGAAATAAAAAGAAACTAATGATACACGCAACACGGCAGGTGAAAGATGACAGGCACCTAAGAGCACATATGGTGTGATTCCATTTAGATGGAATCCTAGAATGGGCAAAGCCGACAATACCTGTGATGACAGAGCAGATGAGCAGCTGCCTGAGATCAAGTGGCGGGCACTGTCTGGAAGGGGCACCAGAGAGCTTTCTGAGGTGATGAAAATGTTCTACACCCTGATAGGAGTGGTGGTTACACAGGGTATTTGTCAAAACACATCACACTGAAGATGCTAAAATGCCCTCCTTTTATTACATAAAAATTGTACCTTAATAATATTAAACTTTAAAAATAATGGTTGTAAAACCCTGATAACTTTTCTCTGCAGAAAACAGCCCCGTACTCATCTCCAAATCTTCCTAACTCCAGCCAAATCCACCTCAAGGATAACCCCACACTCCATCTTCCCTCAATCTAAGCCAGTCCACAGCACACTGATTCTTTTTGGTACCTGGTGATTTGTAATCTTCTTAATGTTGTATTTTGCATTAGTTATCTACACAAAGTTAAAAAAAAAAGAAAGAAAGAAAAAAGAAACACAATACATGGAGAAAGGCAACTCTCCCTCACGTATTTGTCAGTCCTAGAGTCCCTGTTTTCCCCCTTTTCCAGTCTCAAAGCAACAACTGCTAATAATTTCTCATCTTTCCTGGGATGATCTAACCTATACAAATGTGTGTGTACATCCCTGCTTTCTTTCTGCCATGTAGAAGCATATTAGATACACCATTTAACACCTTGCCCTTTTCACGTAGCTATAAATCTTAACTATATCAATATATATATAAATCTGCCTGATTCTTGTATGGGTGTACCACTCTATCAGCTTTGAGGCGATGTACACTCATCTTTCTGCACATTCACTTTAATTAGAAATCATTTCTTCTTCAGTCAGGAAAGTCTGATATTACTTTCTCATTTGGTTTAAATTTAGCATCATCTGCTCATTATTTCTTATAACACAGGTACAGCTCAGAGCTTGTAAGAATCAAGATGTCGTCAACAAATAAAAACCCCACTCTCCTAGTGCCCCCACAAAGCTAAGAGCCTACCCCAACCTGATCCAACAGAACTTTCTACAATGATGAAAACATTCTATATCTGCACTGTCCAAGGTGATAGCCACATGTAACTACTGAGCACTTGAAATGTGGCTAGTTAAAATGAGGAAATGAGTTTTTCATTTAACTCCAATTCATTTAAATGTAAATGTATCTAGTAGCTATCGTATTGGACAGTGAAGTTCTGTACCAATACTTGCTTAAATTTCTCTTCCAATTTTTATTTCTGAAATATTTTCAAGTTGCCATTAAGGCAACAACTGTAAGGCCAGAATTTCTATGATTTGTCTTACACTTTTCTCCCTGTAGGCTAACCTCAAGGCAGTGACAGACTGAAGGCTAAGAGAAAATGTTTTAAGTTTTTGGAGACCCTCATTTAGGTGGAGGTAAAGTGGGACCAAGAGCATCATATAACACAGTCATTTTTTCAGTGTGGACATTCCCCCATTCCCCCAATTTCTTATAGATCTACTTACTCGTCCAAAAGCATGTTGAGGAAACGAGGTTAATTTTATGTTAATTCAGGAAGTTTCAGAACACTCTAGTCCCAGAGCTCCTCATTTCCTCTAGAAAGTCTATAAACATCTAGAATAGGTCTATTTCACAAATTGGTCTGAGTATTTCCTTGCAACCGAAGAACCCAGGGATCGAGGGCATTTTGGAGCCAGTCTACCACAAGCTACACATCAACATACATCAAAGTTCATTTCAGATTTTCCCATTTTTGACCAACCTCCACAAACTGAGACAGAGTCAGAATTCCCAGAATTAGCATTCAAATTCTGTTGGACAAAGATAAGTGTATAACCTGCAAAACCTCAAGTACTTAACACTGGCTGAAACTCTCACTGACTTCAGGTGCTATAAAATCTAGAAAGCAAAAACCTCAGGGCTTTAAAGTTAACACAATATTCAAATAAAGAATAAAATAAAAGGTACATTTGTGGCTAATAACCCTAAAATTTGAAAATTAAGCTAAAGAAGAAACATTTCTTCAAGGAAGTTTTTTAATGATATGCAAGTTAGTATGCTTTTATTTTACCTGTAACTTCCATTAAATAGGTCTTTAAATTACCATAATCCTGGGAAAGAAATTGCTGTGCTTCGTAAGCCCTTCCAGGTTTTATCATTTACCTTATAGTGAGGGTGGATAAATAGGGAAGGATTTCTTTTCACTTAGGGAACCTGACCAGAAGTTAAAATATTTAGCACAGCTTTATTTTTTACTTGTTTAACATGATTTTGGCCAGAGATATTTAAACCTTCTTTATTTACCTGAACAGTTTTAATGTTATTTAGATGCTCTGGTAGATGTTACTTTTGCAAAGTTCACTGATCTGAAAATTATGCTTACGGCTGTCACCATAAACATATTCGGCCTTAAAATAGAAGGAGTGCTGGTAAAGCAACAGTCAACTACTGGGGAATGTCTTCAACAAAACATGGAAGGGCTCAAATTCTCTAACGTTCCATCATAAATTAAGATTAGGGATCAAAAGTGTCAAAATCTCTTTCTTATTTTAAGGTTATAGGTCCCTAATAAAACTCCTTAGGTATTAGCAAACTTAAATTCACTAAAGTTGTTGATTTAGAAACATTCAAATCCTGCAATAAATTCATTTCATTAAAAAAAAGATTACCAAATGTAAAATAGATAGCTAGTGGGAAGCAGCCGCACGGCACGGAGAGATCAGCTCGGTGCTTTGTGTCCACCTAGAGGGGTGGGAGGGAGATGCAAGAGGGAGGGGATATGGGGATATATGTATATGTATAGCTGATTCCCTTTGTTATACAGCAGAAACTAACACACCACTGTAAAGCAATTATACTCCAATAAAGATGTTAAAAAAAAAAGATTAAATTTAGTAGGCAAATTCATATGCTCTGACATAATTATTCAGATTGAAACACATCATCCTTTCGTAGTTCTAATTCTTCCAAACCCATTCATTTAAAAGGTATAGCCAGAAAACTGATGCCAAGAAAAAAATACCTATTTCACTTCAATTACTTATGTTGGTATTTCTCTATGGATGAGGCACTGATGTCACTTCAGATGAGGGCCTCTCCATTCATTACTGATGCTTTACCTTACCTCTAATCAATGAAGTTACAGATTACAGGTGCTTTTAAATGAAACTACAGACCACGAAAGGTATCACTATGGTTGCATTATTTAAACTCTGAAACATACAGTGAAGTCATAAAGGGCAGTAAGGCAAGCAATGCATGCCCCCCCTACTGGCAGCAGCTTTCAAAGAGAATGACAATCTGATTACAACATAAAAATCTTAACCAAAGAAGATACACGCAGGCACATGCCTAGCTTTAGAGCCTATTTACCGAGATATCCGATAGTTATTACTGTAACAGAGACAGTGTAAGTAGCAAGAGAATATTACTGGAAAAGTAATACTACTTCCACTGTCGTGAGAAATCTTAATTTCAAAACCTCATATTTAAAAAAAAAAAAAAAAAAAAAAACTCTTGGTAAACCTGAGTGATAGAGTTAGGTATACAGGTCAGGTTTTCCTATTTACCTCTAAGGATTCCTTCAAGTCTACAGCAGAAACTGCATCTTCCTCTTCATCATCAGTCAACTGGTCCTGGGAACAGTAGTGAGTGCTGTAAGCAGAATGCTCTTCTATTGCTTCCAGCCAGTCCTGAAATAACACAAGGATTTAAATAAAAGTAAAACACACTTCTACTCAAAACAGATATTATGACAACAATCTGGGAAGAATAAAATGTACATGGAGAAAAAAAAAATATTACGGCCTCAAAAAAACAAAACAAAGAATTCCCAACAACAAAATAATGATGCAGGTCTCTTGTCCATGACATGTCTGGATAAAAAATTTTCCCAATACTTTAAAAAATATCATCTATAAGTTTACATATTCATTCATATTAATACTGAAACACATTATAAAAACTAAACAATGGGTGGGTGGAGAATCTTGCACTTAGAATTTAGGTTCTCAACACTGTTGAATAAGTTACTGTATAAGATGCATCCAGAAACAATTTACCAACTTGCCATAAGTGCAAGACACTCAGACCATTTTAAGAGAGCCAACAATTACTCTGATGCTTTAACTTTTACTATGTTTTTAAAAAATTAGTGGGACTTCCCTGGTGGTCCAGTGGGTAAGACTCCACACTCCCAACGCAGGGGGCACAGGTTGGATCCCGGGTCAGGGAACTAGATCCCGCATGCATGCCGCAACTAAGAAGTCTGCGTGCCGCATCTAAATATCCCACATGCCGCAACGAAGACCCAGTGCAGCCAAAATAAATAGATAAATAAATAAATAATAAATATTTTTAAAACTTAGTGATTTCACAAAAAGATGGAATGTTTGCCCTAAAAATATCTATCTTACTTCTACCTCATTTCTTGCAGCATTTTTCAGGGTCAAATCTTACCCTTTTATGAAATTTTGGGACAGTCATGTTTTGTATTGTTTAGGGTTCTCTACAAGGCCAAAGTTAACTGCTCTGGAAAATAGATCCTTTTAACCCCTTACATAATTTACAAAAGACAAGATAAGTCTACGAATATTGCTTTGATCTAAAGGGATATGGAGTCTCCATTAAATAACTACACAATGAATTTCTGTCACATCAATCCCAATTTCTTGCTTGCTGCTATCGTTCAATTTACCACAAAGAAAGGCTGAGTCTACACTGTAATAAATTACAGTGAAATTACACTGTAATAAATCAGAACACCTGGGTTGGAGCCAGGTTCTGTTACTTGCAAGCTGCATGAGCTTGAGAGGTCACTTCAATCTTAGTCTTCAGTTTCCTCACCTATAAATTCAGGGGTAGACTAAATAATCATTTAGGCTTTTTTCCAAAACTAATAAGGGACTCTTACATTCACAGAAGCAAGTTTTAAAAAAAAGAAGAAGAACAGAAAATACTTGCAGGCACATGTTGATAAGGAATTAATTCCTAAGCCAAATTTCAAAAGTTTCATATAATCACTCCCGTTAAAAAGGTACAATCAACAAGATGTTAGATGTTAATATTGAGCCTACCTTATATTCTTTATGTTCTTAAATGTTAATAAGTTTTATGAAAGATAAACGAATCCATAAAATTACCTCTCTTGTCTGCTGAAGGCTATTCTTAGGAACCCTGAAGCCATGAACAGTGTCATCGAAGCATTTAATAAAGAAGAGGCAGCTATCAGTGGGTTTTACCTTGGATATAAAGAAGTCAGTAAGACAACATCATTCATGCCCATAAAACAAAACCCTAAAATTATCTATATATAAAATTAACAATATTAACATGCCAATAATACCCGAGTGAACATTTAAAATACTGAGAAAAATTGATACATCAGGAGTATCAAATGCACTGCAGCTTATCTACATCACATCTGGCTTTCATATTCTTAATCAAAGTAAATACTAATAAATAGTCACTAGGTATGTAGTTTTCCTTTTATCCTGTTAAATATAACATAGCATGCGCTTGGGCTATAAAGTCCTTCAAATACAAGAACTCCAATCTCTTATTCATGTCACTCTCCTGAAGCTTTTGTTTGAGCTGAGTACAGAAAATGCTTGAACTGAGTGTAAAAGCATGAGGAGTAGAACAGGAAGAGCTGAAGTGTGAACAAGAGCCGGCCGACTCGATGGGAGAGCAAGCTGCCTTGGAGGAAAGGAAACAAGGAGCTTTGCGAGCAAGCTCCCACCCCCAAGACTGTTCACCTGGAACTAGTACCGTCCCCGAGGGTGACACAACAGCAGCAAGGGCATACCTGGACAACAGTCTGCCTTTGGAAATTAAAAAAGCAGAGCTGGGCAGCCATAAATACTAAAGAGAGTAGAGGAGTCACCCAATGGAAAGAGACAGAGATGGGAATCCCAAACTCTGTCTTTTCACATCTCTTACTGATGCACAAAATAGATTCCAAGCAGTCACTGAAATACAGACCAGAGCTGCCATCCAAGAAACAGAGTTTACAAGCCAAACCCAGCCAAGAAAATGACCTAAAACAACGGAAATAACATTTAATGGAGAAAAATAAAGAATCCAGGATCTCCAGAACTTAACATTAAGGATACAGTCCAAAATTACTTGACATATGAAGTAAAAAAGTGGACCACATTCTCAAAAGAAATCTAATTAAAAGGCAAAAAATGTCAGAATGGTTAATAGGGACCCAAAT
Source organism: Balaenoptera acutorostrata (assembly GCF_949987535.1). Classification (NCBI taxonomy): domain Eukaryota; kingdom Metazoa; phylum Chordata; class Mammalia; order Artiodactyla; family Balaenopteridae; genus Balaenoptera; species Balaenoptera acutorostrata. The sequence continues at coordinate 52,218,173 of NC_080076.1, read as the reverse complement.
ATACACTATCTACAAGAGACAGAAGATAAATATAAAGATACAGCTAGGTTGAAAGTAACTAGATAGAAAAAGAGATACTATGCAAACAGTAACCATAAGAAAGCCTGAGTGGTTATATTAATATCAAGCAAAATAGATTTCAAAACAAAATGCATTATTACAGGAGATAAAGAGGACCACCACATAATGCTAAAAGGGTAAATTAATCAGGAAGACAACAATCATAAATATGTATGTGATCAGTAACAGAGTGAGAAATAAATAATTCTACAAGTATAGTTGGAGATTTAAACACCCTTCTCTCAGCAATTGATACAATTAGAAAAAAAAAAAGGCAGTAAAGACACAGAAGATCTGAACAACACTATCAACCATTATGACTGAATATTTATAGGACATGACCCCCAACAATAGCAAAACACACATTATTTTCCAGTGCATTCTCTAGGATAATCCATATGTAGAGTCACCAAGCAAGTCTCAATAAATTTGACAAGATGGAAATCATATCGAAAATGTTCAGTGACCAAAATGGAATTACATTATAAATCAAAAACACAGTAATTAGGAAAACCCCAATTATTTGGAAATTTAACAACACACTTCTAAACGTTCACTGGTTCAAAGAAGAAATCATAATAGGAATTAGAAAATATTTTGAACTGGATGATAATTTGAATAATCTAAGCTTCAACCTTAAGAAACTATAAAAGAGCAAAGCAAGCCCAACTCATGGAGAAATTATTTAAAATGAATTAAAAAATCAATGAAATAGCAAAAACAAGAGAAATATTTCAATGAAATCAAGAGCTGGTTCTTCAAAAGGATCAATAAAACTGATAAAGTGCTAGACAGAGATCAATCTAGGAAAAAAAGGAAAACACAAATTACCAATATAAAAAGTAAAAGAGCATATCATATAACACTACCTATCACACAGACATTAAAAACATAATATGGGAATATTACTAACCCTAAGTTTTATAACCCAGAAGAAAATGGACAAATTTCTTGAAAGGCAAAAATTACAAACACCAACCCAAAAAGAAACAGAAAATGTGAATAGCCCTATAGCAACTGAAGAAATTAAATTTGTAACTACAATCCTCCCCCACCCCCACACTAAAACCTCCTGGCCCATGTGACTTCACAGGTGAATTCTATCAAGCATTTAAGGAAGCAGTAACCTAATCCTATACAAACTCTTCTAGAAAACTGAAAAGGAACATTTTCCAATTCATTATATGAAACCAGACAAAATACCACAGGAGAAATATAAACCAATATCCAGCATGAACGAAAAAGCAAAAAATCTTAACAAAACATTAACAATATATTAAAATGGTAATTTATCATAACCGACTGGGATTTGTCCCAGCAATATAAGATTGACTTTATTAACACCCTAAAGTCTATCAATACAACTAATCATATTAACAGAATGAGTAAAACCATATGATCATTTCAATAACATGGAAAATAGCGTTTAATAAAATTCAATAGATTTTCATAATGAGGGATCTCAGTAAACTAGGAAAGGAAAAGAACTTACTCAACCAGATTAAGGGCTTCATATGTTCAAGCCCTAATCCCCAATGAAACTACATTTGGAGATAGGGCATTTATAAGAGGTAATTAAGGTAAAATGAGATCATATGGGTGGAACTCTAATCCAGTATGACTGCTGTCCTTACAAGGAGAGGAAGAGATCAGGGATGCCTGCACACAGAGAAAAAGTCATGTGAGGACAAAGCAAGGAGGCCGCCACCTGCAAGCCAAGGAGAAAGGCCTCAGGAGAAACCGATGCCTCAGTGTCAGAGCTAAAACTATAAAAACTCTTGTAAGAAAACTTGGGAAGAAAGCTTCATGGCATTGGACTTGGCAGTGGTTTCCTGGATGTGATACCAACAGCGCAAGTGACAAAAGAAAAAACATAAACGGGACTATATAAAAAATAAAAACTTCTATGCATCAATGGACATTATTAGCAGAGTGAAAAGACAACCCATGAAACTGGAGACAATATGTACAAATCACGTATCTGATAAGGGGTTAATATCCAGAATATACAAAGAACTCCTACAACTCAACACCAACAAGAAAAAAAAAAAACTGATTAAAAAATGGGCAAGAGATTTAAACAGACATTTCTCCAAAAACAACATACAAATGGTCAATAAGTACATGAAAAAATGGTCAACATCACTAGTCATCAGGGAAATGGAAATCAAACTACAATTAGATACCACCTCATACCTATTAGAATGGCAAACAAACAAACAAAACCCACAGAAAAAAAAGTGTTGTGGTGAGGATGTGGAGAAATTGGAGCACTATTGGTATGAATGTAAAATGGTGCAGGTGTTATGGAAAACAGTATGGAAGTTCCTTAAAAAATTAAAAATAGAACTACCATATGACCCACCAATTCCACGTCTAGGTATATATCCAGAAGAAATGAAAGCAGGATCTTGGTGAGACATTTTCACTCCCGTGTTTATAGCAGCATTATTCACAGTAACCAAAAGGTGGAAGCAACTCAAAACATCCACTGACAGAGGAATGGATAAAGAAAATGTGGTCTATGCATAACAACGCAATATTATTCAGCCTTAAAAAAAGAAATCCTGTCACGTGTTATAACATGGATGAACCTTGAGAACATTATGCTAAGTGAAATAAGCCAGACAAATACTGTATAATTCCACTCATGTGAGGTATCTAAAGTAGTCAAAAACATAGAAACAGAAAGTAGAATGGTGGTTGCCAGGGGGTGGGAAATAGAGAGGCGCTATTCAATGGGTATCGAGTTTCAGTTCTGCAAGATGAAAAAGTTCTAGAGACCTACTGTACAACAAAGTGAATAGAGTTAACGCTACTGAACTTAAAAATGGTTAAGATGGTAAGTTTTATGTTATGTGTATTTTACCACAATTAAACAAAATTTATAGGTGTAAACACCTGTATTAGAAAAGAGAAAAAGTCTCAAATCAATAACCTAAGCTTCTACCTTAAGAGTCTAGAAAGTGAACAGAGCCTGCCTCATAGTAGTCACTGAATGCCTGTTACCTTGTATCAATATGGATTCATAAATGTAGCCTCTAAGTAGACACTTATACAAGAAGCAAAAGTTATAAAACAAGGTGAAGCGTAACACAGCAGAAGCTATCAATTCTAAAGAAGTTAAAAACCGGGAAATTTTAAAAGGGTGGGGGAGCAACTTGTTTAATTTTTTGTTTTAAGATAGACAAACCTTAGTGTTAAATAAATGAATCAAAAGCTGGAACAGAAGAGAATGGCCGGGACTGCACTAACAGAAGAAACGAGAAGATTAGACGGCTAAGACTAGAGAGCGGTTCCCTGGCCCTCTGGTCTAATGCGAAGGGAGGAAGGGGAGCGAGGACACTAAGGGACCAGCCTGTGTAAGGAGGCCTGAGTGCAGGCGCAGGTGACTGAGCCTGTGACGGCCCAAGGGCGACGCTGCTGGCCCTCCGGGAGTTCACACGGAAAGGCAGGGGCGGTGCTCTGAAGAGCGGGTGCACCGCCCTGGCATGTTGACAACCCTGAAGAACTTGAAGCAGCAAGCGAAAAAGTATGTCTAGGCTCCAGTCTTAGACTAATCCTCAAAGGAGGAAAAAATTCTTTCTCCTGGCTGGTAAAAGCAAAACAGCCAGAAGTGAATATGGAGAACCTAAAAATCCCAATTTTGATATAGGCTTTAAATTTTACCACCAGAAAAATTTCCATTTTCCAGATTTACCCATGTACAAATACACGCACGCCTACACATATGTATGTAGATATGTATATGCATACATTATGTGTGAATATATACACATACATACGTATACACATACACATACAAAATGGTAAAAGTTCTGTATAAATGTTTTTGGATCGTGCATCTCTTATTCCACAATACGTAGAGATTTTTTTTAACTTGATTATATTTTTTAAATGGAATTCCACAACTTTACTTGTTCTCAAATAAAAACATATACAGTCATCCCTCGGTATCTGTGGGGGGACTGGTTCCAGGACACCTGAAGGATACCAAAATCCACAGAAGCACAAGGTCCTTATCTAAAATGGCATAGTATTTGCATACAACCTATGCACATCCTCCTGCTTACTTTAAATCATCTCTAGATTACTTATAATACTTAATACAATGTAAATGCTATGTAAATAGTTGCCGGTGCATGGCAAATTCAAATTTTGCTTCTTGGAACTTTCTGGAATTCCTTTTCCTATATAGTTTTGATCCACAGTTGGTTGAATTAGCAGATGCAGAACTCACAGATACGGAGGGCCAACTCAACTGCACAAGTGCCTTCTACCCCAAGATTTTACAAGGCAGCTTATACCAATGATTTAGGGCAATCACTTGCAGGACTGATTTCACAGTTTAAGCAAAAGATGCATGTGTCATCCTACCGTGCATACTGCTTGAGTTAGGTGTTTGCATCCCTGGCGATAAATATTATGGACTGCATCGGGCCTTCAAAATAAATATAAATTATCAAGGCAAAAGGAAAAGAGATTAGTGAAAACTTTTAATCATTCAAAATTTAGATGTTGAAATTCAACAAGTATTAGGATCATAATACTTACTGTTTCCTATACCATGAGAGGACTCCATGTTCTAACACTACCCAGAATAATCTCCAGCCAAAAAATCTTGAACTCTAAGGGAAAAACAACAAAGATTTTTCCAAGTTGATACATCTAGATTCAAATACTTGACTGATAAAAAGTAATTAAGTTATGACAGTTCTATCTGAGCCTTTCATCCGGACAGTACCACTGCACACTCAAAAATGAACAAACATGAACTGAGGAACTGGGTGCAGAAATGAAAACATACTACTACAGGGTGACAGGGACAGAAGAAATGCCATATTGGTAAGATCAATGATGAACACAGTTTATAGTTCTGAGAATACTGTGCAAGGATATTTATAGGAAATATATCACTTGTGGGCTTCAAAGACAATTTCCTCAAAGGCCTGAATGAGTTTCTAAAAAAAGAGAATTATCCTAAATTTTATACAATATAAACATACATGTACATAAATATATAGAAGGAGCAGTTGCAAATGCAGAAGAAACTATATGCTCCAAAATAGTTAATTCTAGAAAATAACTGAACTCCAAAAAGCAAAGAAATGTTTAGAACCAGAAAGATTTTATGTGTGTGCTCTGTGACAATACAAATATTAAATTCCTCCTGAGTCCTCCATGGATCAATGTTCATAACAGAGATGATACTGTAACCCTATGCTTAAGTAAGAAAAAAAAAATTCCTCCACTCTTCTCTGTACAAACTTGGTCACCTAAAAGTGTTAGACCAACAGTTAATTGCTACAATCACTGGATGCCTAATAAAGTCCAGCAGTATAAAAATGGTTTACATGATAAGATCAAATAATTATTAAATCACATATACTTCAAAAAATAATGAAAAAGAATTTTAACAAGAGAGCACCTGAGAATCTTTTTTCCAGTTTTATAATTAAAAAACCATCCCAACCTACCTTCCAGAGAGGGCCTTCGTATCGTTTCAATGCTTTGTAGATGGCCTATCGGAAAAACATGTTTTCATTAAAAATGCATCTATGTATTTCAAGAATTCAAAAATTTTTTCTACATTATATAAATGTAATCCATTACCACATACCTTATTACCAACAAGAACATGTTTCATTTCAGCACCCTGGGCAAGATCAAGAGGTTTCTGATCTGTGTAAAATACAAGGAAAAAAACCATCAAGAGCTTAACTCTACTATAAAATTGATGCTTGTATTGCAGCACATAATATTATTTCATTATTCCATCAACTACACCCCAAATCACCGACCTGAAGCTGCCATCTCAATTCTTTACAGCATCCTTTTCAGTAACTATTAAGCCAGCAAATCAAACTAAACTTTGAACACTCTGTACAGGTTTTGTGATCTTTCAAGCTTTCTTGCCTTGAGTCACTGTATCAGTTTCCTATGGCTGTTGTAACAAATTACAACATAGTTACTGGTTTAAAATAATACAAATTATTCTCTTACAGTTCGGGAGGTCAGAAATCTACAGTCAGTTTCACTGGGCTAATAATCAAGGTGTTGGCAGGGCTGCCTTCCTCTGGAGGCTCTTGAGGAGAACCTGTTCCCTTGCCTTTTCCAGAGGTCCCCAATATCCCCTTGATTCGTGGTCCCTCCCTCCATCTTCAAAGTGCATCATTCCAACCTCTGCTTCCATGCTTACATTTTTCTCCCTCAATATTCTGATCCTCCTGCCTCCTCCCCCAAAAGGAAGGACCCTTGTGATTACACTGGGCCCAACTAGAGAAGTCAAGATTATCTCGGTATCTCAAGATACTTAACTAATCACATCACTGGGGGAGTATTATTCAGCCACCATAGCTGCTCTTAAACTACCTCACTGGAGAACAGGTAGCAGAGACAACTCACAGACTAACGGTGTGATGGTCCACAATTGAGGACAACAGGAAAAAGTGGTAACTGAGAATGAAACCAGCAAGGTATCATGGTAACTTTCTCAAGCCTACACATGCAAGCACTCTACGTTTTGCCAAACAACAAAAACGCAATTTGTTTGTCAGTTATTTACCGAGTTCTGAAGTGAGCAGGACACTATATGAAGGATGCAAACTAAAAAAATAATCGTCTCATAACCTCAAAGAGCTTCTAATTACTAGAGAAACAAAAGCTAAACATAAAAATTTAGAACAGGGCTTCCCTGGTGGCGCAGTGGTTGAGAATCTGCCTGCCAATGCAGGGGACACGGGTTCGAGCCCTGGTCTGGGAAGATCCCACATGCCACGGAGCAACTGGGCCCGTGAGCCACAATTACTGAGCCTGCGCGTCTGGAGCCTGTGCTCCGCAACAAGAGAGGCCGCGATGGTGAGAGGCCCGCGCACCGCGATGAAGAGTGGTCCCCACTTGCCACAACTAGAGAAAGCCCTCGCACAGAAATGAAGACGCAACACAGTCATACATAAATAAATAAATAAATGAACGTGAATTTCTTAAAAAAAAAAAAAAATTTAGAACAAAAAAAACAGCTCTTTCATGATAACATATCAGACTGGAACTCTGGAACTCTATTTATGCAGTAAGGTGATAACATTCTATCAAATAATCTTTTTATAAATGCCAAACACCTGGTACGTGTTGGACAATTTCTTGCAAAACTATCTCCTAATGAGAGTCTATTATGTGCCAATTAATATTTTAGGCACTGGGGACTCAGTAGTGAACATGACCGAAAAAATTGGGTGGGGGGAGGCGTAGAAAAAGGGAAAGACAGACAACTTAATAAAAAAAGGATATAGCAAATAAACCATGGTATGCCAACATTTTTAAGTGAATGTTCTGAGAGAATGACTGGGATACCACTTTAGATTGGAGACCGGGGGACTGATCGAGGAAAGCCTCTCTCTGAGGGAGGGATGTTTAAGCTGAAAGGAAGGATCCAGCCTTGTGAGAATATAGGGGAAGGGCATTGCAAGCAGAGGGAACAGCTGATGCAAAGGCCCCGAGGTAGCAACAATTAGGTCGGCAAGAGAGAAAGGCAAAGAAAGAAAGAAGCCACATCATAAAAGGCCTCTGTGGGGCAGACCTTTGTGAACCAGTAAAAGGAGTTTGGGTTTTATTCTAAATACGATGGAAAGCCACTGAAAGGTTTTAGGTAAAAGAGTAGCATGATCTGACTTATGTTTCAAACTCTGTCGAAGTGTTAAAAGAACTTAATCAGAACATCTGGGGAAATGTGAACTTTGGCTGTTTGATGATCTTGAGAAATTATAAAATTATTAATAGGATAATGCCATTGTGGCTATTTCTTTAAATAGCTCTACTGAGAGAGAATTCATACAACATACAATTTACTCATGTAAAGTGTACAATTCAGTGGTTTTTAGAATATTCACAGAGTCCTGCAACTATCACATAGTTATGGTGTTTTTTTTTAAAAGGAGACCTTACACAAATGTACTTAAATATTTATAACCAAAACAAGATGACATCGGGGGAGTGGCCATTATTGACAATTCCTGAAAGAGGGTGACGAGTACATCAATTATACTATTCTATTTTTTAAGCTTTGATAATTTCAGTAATAAAAAGTTAAAAAAAAAAAAGATAATTGCAGCTACTGTATGGAAAAACCCTATAAATGTGGGCAAGAGAAAAGAAGGGATACAAGTTACAAAGCAATAGCAAAGGTCCAGGTGAAAGACACTGGTGATATACAAACAGCTCATGCAGCTCAATATCAAAAAAACAAACACCCCAATCAAAAAATGGAGAGAAGACCTAAATAGACATTTCTCCAAAGAAGACATACAAATGGCCAAGAGGCCCATGAAAAGATGCTCAACATCGCTAATTACTAGAGAAATACAAATCAAAACTACAATGAGGTATTATCTCACACCAGTCAGAGTAGCCATCACCAAATAATCTACAAACAATAAATGCTGGAGAGGGTGTAGAGAAAAGGGAACCCTCCTACACTGTTGGTGGGAATGTAAATTGGTAGAGCCACTATGGAGAACAGTATGGAGGTTCCTTAGAAAACTAAAAACAGAGCTACCATATGATCCAGCAATCCCACTCCTGGGCATATATCCGGAGAAAACCATAATTCGAAAAGATACGTGTACCACAATGTTCACTGCAGCACTATTTACAATAGCCAAGACGTGGAAGCAACCTAAATGTCCACCGACAGAGGAATGGGTAAAGAAGATGTGGTATGTATATACACTGGAATATTACTCAGCCATAAAAAAAGAATGAAATAATGCCATTTGCAGTGACATGGATGGACCTAGAGATTGTCATACTGAGTGAAGTAAGTCCGAGAAAGACAAATATCATATGATATCGCTTATATGTGGAATCTAAAAAAATAGTACAAATGAACTTATTTACAAAACAGAAATAGAGTCAAAGATGTAGGAAACAAACTTATGGTTACCAAGGGGGAAAGGGAGGGGGGGTATAAATTGGGAGATTGGGATTAACATATACACACTCCTATATATAAAACAGAAAACTAATAAGGACCTACTGTATAGCACAGGGAACTCTACTCGATACTCTGTAATGACCTATATGGGGAAAAAATCTAAAGAAGAGTGGATATATGTATAACTGATTCACTTTGCTGTACACCTGAAACTAAAACATTGTAAATCAACTATACTCCAATAAAAATTAATTAAAAAAAACAAGAAAGATACTGGTGCTTGAACTAGAGAGTTAGCAGTAAAATGAAGACACTAGTAGGTATGGAGAAAACTGTGTGGCTTTGAGATTTACTTTAGAGGTAGATTTATCAGACTGCTGACAGGTAAAACTTGAACTGGTCATATATTACTCTTTCAGTGGGGAAAAAACTTCTTAAAATGTTAACTGAGCAACTGATAATCACTTTAGGTTTTCTAGCTAGCAAACAGGAGGATGTCTTATGAAAAGGTCTGCCAACTCGTTATTTCTACTCTATCTGCAGGGCACTTTTAGGCAGAAAGGAGAAAGACAATGTGATTTCTTTCACAGAATTCTGTCCTAACACCAAAAATAAATTCTGAACTCCTGCCAACTAGCTGAAGTCCTACACAGAGCCCTCGTTGCTGGATTCAATGCCCACAGTGCCTGGCACACAGTGAGAATTTAATAAAATGCTTTTAGAACTGAATAAAATAGCCCCCTTACCGGGATAGGCACCATAACCAGTTGTTTCAAAATCGCACTACATCTCTTATCGACCACAACAAAATAAAGTAAAAAACGGGAAGGATCCTATATTTAAATTTTTGCCTGATACAGATTTGTCCCTTAATGGGAAAACGAAATAAAAATGTCAACACTCCTCAAATAATTTACATAGAACACAATCTCAATTAGATGTCAACAGCATTTTTACTAAGAACCTTAAAAAATTATTTTAAATGCCATTTGGAAAAACAAATAGTTAAGGCTGTCAAGGAAAATACTCAAAAAAGAATAGTAAGAGGAAACGTCATCAGCTATTAAAGCCTTACAAAAACAACCATTAAAAGTGCACCGCTTCTTTTTATGGCTGAGTAATATTCCATTGTATATATGTGCCACATCTTCTTTATCCATTCATCTGCTGATGGACACTTAGCTAGTGGGAAGCAGCCGCATAGCACAGGGAGATCAGCTCAGTGCTTTGTGACCACCTAGAAGGGTGGGATAGGGAGGGTGGGAGGGAGGGAGACGCAAGAGGGAAGAGATTTGGGAACATATGTATATGTATAACTGATTCACTTTGTTATAAAGCAGAAACTAACACACCATTGTAAAGCAGTTATACTCCAATAAAGATGTTAAAAAAAAAAAAAAAAAGTGCACCGCTGGTGAAGGGACAGCTGAGGCAATAAAAGAGCACTGAAAACACACAAAAAGAGTAAATTCTTCAAGAGTATGAGAAAGGCATAACAAAACAAAGGAAAAGGAAAGGCTGCTTGATAAAGGGTGCAAGGATAAGTGATTAGCAATTTGAGAGTCTCCCATCCTAACGCACACTCTCACGTCACCTTTCCTGCTCAATACCCTCGACACCGGCCAACAGGGCTGGGCCTCTGGCTGCCTTATGACGCTACCTGTGTCCCTGAGGAGCCCGCTCTAGGCAACCCGGCAGCTTCCTTCTTCAAATATGCCAAGTGCCCTCCCACCCCGGAGCCTTTACACTTGCTTGCCCTCTGCTTTCACTGCTCTTCTGCCAGAATCCTTCACCACAGCTCACTCCCTTCCTCAGTGTGGCTCTTTGCTTCACTTCACAGTCACTTCAGAGCGGCCTTCCCTTCCCTTCCACCCTTTCCAAAACAAAAGCCTCCCCCCCACACTGAATCGCCCTCTATCCCCTTTAGCCTATTTTATTTTTCCTAACCTCACTGTCCAACACTGTATGTGTATTTATGCTTTGTCTATCTCCTCCCACCAGAACACAAGTATGGGGACAGTCAGATTTTGTTCGCTGTTGGGTCGCCAGTACCTGCGACAGTTCCTGGCACACAGAAGAGGCTCAGTATTTGCTGAATGAATGTGAAACAGATACACTAGGAGAGAACAGAATCAAGTATTTACCAAAGCTCTACCTAAGCTTAGAAGTGTTAGAAGAAATCAAAGAAGAGGATCAACAAGTTTGACTAAAAATTTAAAACAGGGCTTCCCTGGTGGTGCAGTGGTTAGGAATCCGCCTGCCAATGCAGGGGACACAGGTTCGATCCCTGGTCCAGGAAGATCCCACATGCCGTAGAGCAACTAGGCCCGGGCGCCACAACTACTGAGCCCGCATGCCACAACTACTGAAGCTCGTGCACCTAGAGCCCGTGCTCCGCAACAAGAGAAGCCACTGCAATGAGAAGCCCGTGCACCACAACGAAGAGCAGCCCCCGTTCGCCACAACTAGAGAAAGCCCATGCGCATCAAGGAAGACCCAACGCAGCCAAAATAAAATAAATAAATTTATATAAAAAAAAATTTAAAACATCCTTGTTTAAAAAGACTAGGAAAATTCAGTCATAAAAAAATATAGAAATTATTGTCCTTATCACTGAAGGTTTGTGGGTGTGGAGCGGATTATATTACATCCACATGAAATACTATGCAGAAGGTGAGCCATGAAGACTATGCTTCCTGGAACGATATGGAAAACTGTTGACGTTTACTATAGAGCAGGATTTTAATATGTCGACGCTATTTACAAGCCATAAACTAAAAGGAATGGTAGATACTTTCTTAGGTGTTTGCCGGCCCATACTCCTCCACCATTCTCTGAGCAACCTCTGCCCTTTTCACACCCCCCAGGGGAAGGCCCTAGCAGCCATGTTTGTACAGCACACGGATCTTTATTGAGGCATGCAGGATCTTTCATTGTGACGCGTGGGCTTCTCTCTAGTTGTGGCATGCAGGTCTTCTCTTCTCTAGTTGTGGTGCACAGGCTCCAGGGTGCGTGGGCTCTGTAGTTTGCAGCACACGGGCTCTCTAGTTGAGAAGCATGAGCTCAGTAGTTGTGGCACGTGGGCTTAGTTGCCCCGCAGCACGTGGGCTCTTAGTTCCCTGACCAGGGATCGAACCCGAGTCCCCTCCATTGTAAGGCGGATTCTTTACCGTTGGACCACCAGAGAAGTCCCTGCTCACACTCTTGAGTTGGTATCTATTATTTAAAACTTAAAAAAAATCTAGTCTACAACAGAACAACAACTAAAAACTAAATCTTTGGATGTTTGGGTATAGGTGATTGTACTTTTTTGGTGCCTTCATTTCCCTCATTTTGGCCATAAAAAAAAAAAAAAGTGCATTTGTTTTGCAATTTAAAAAAATGCTCTAAAATAGGTATGAAAATAGATTCAAAGGGTATATAATATGCCAAAGTACCAGAGATTGTATTGGAGTAATTTATGCTTTTTTCTATATTTTTAAAACTTCCTAAAATGCAGATACTATTACTCTTATGATTTTAAAAATTACATTTTTTCAGAAAGCACCATCTTGACTTTTATCAAGAACACTATAACATCTTCAACAGGAATGTTTAACGTTCCATATATCTGTACCCACCTTCCATTACTTTTAGAAGTTTACCCCTCAATGTTAAATCATTCTATAAGCTGCTACTAACTTTCAAAGGTAATCATGATTCTTTTTTACTATTTTAAATAGAGCTGAAATAAACATCATAGTACATACTCCCTGCATTTATGTGAATGCATTTTTTTCATGTAAAGGAATTTTAATTTTGGTTTTATACCTCCATGTAGAGCCTTTAGTCATGTGTTTTTGCCATCTGTATGTCTTTGAAGAAGTGCCTGAACCTTTTTAGAATTGGGTTGTTTATCTTCCTTTTAGAGTTATAAGGGTTCTGTATATATTGTAGATACAGGTGCACTCTTGTACATGTTTTGCCAGTATTTCCTCCCATAAAATAGCTTGCATTTTCATAACAGTGCTTACTGAAGACAAAAACTTTCTAATTTTGACAAAGTCCAATTTATCAATATTTTATCACTCATGCTTTGTGTCATATTTAAGAAATCTTTGCAAAACCCAAGGTAACTAAGATTTTCTCCTGTATTTTCTTCTAGAGTTTTATGGTTTTAACTCTTATGTTCATTTCTGTGACCCATCTAGATCTAATTTTTACACATGTTCCTTGTTTTGAATATAGCAATCCAACTTTTTCAGTGTCATCTGTTGACAATTTTATCCTTTCCTCACTGATTGCCTTGACACCTTTGACAAAAATCAATTGTGTGTAAATATATTTATATATTTCTGGACTCTCTCCTGTTCCATAGACCTATATATCTATCCTTACCACAGTGACTAGGCTAAGGAATACCTAGATAGTAAATAATAGTAAAACATTTCTGGGTGTGTCTGTGAGGGTGTTTCTGGGTGAGATTAGCATTTGAATCAGTAGACTGAGTAAAGATCTGACCTCACCAACGTGGGTAGCATCATCCAATCCACTGAGGGCCTGAATAGAACAAAAAGGCAGAGAAAGGACAAATTCTCTCTCTTCTTGAGCTGGGAAAATCCATCTCTTTCTGCCCTCGAACATTGGATCTCCTGGTTCTCTGGCCTCTGGCTGCCCCCCTCCCCAGGGCTCAGGCCTTTGGATTCAGACTGAATTATACCATCGGGCCTTCTTGGTCTCCTCGTCTCTAGCCCTTAATTGGTCAGGCTCTCCTCTCTCTCTCTCTCTCTCTCTCTATATATATATATATGATTGGTTCTGTTTCTCTAGAGAACCCTGACTGTAACTACAAGGTAGCCTAAGTCCTCCAACTTTGTTCTTTTCCAAAGTTGTTTTGGGTATACTAGGTCTTTTCCATTTCCAAATAAAATTTATAATCAATTTGTCATTTTCTACAACAAGGCCTGCTGGAACTTTGACTGGGATTGCACTGAATTGCTAGATCTACTTGGAGAAAACTGACAACTTAACAATGTCAAGTCTTCTGATCCCTGAAAATAGTACCCTTCCCCATACAGATATTCTTAAATTTCTCTCACCAGTGTTCAATGTGTACAAGTCTTACACAACTTTTATCAAGTTTATTCCCAAGTATTTCATGAAATTTTAATGCCATTATAAATAATATGCTTTTTCATTTTCTACTTCTGACTAGTATATAGAAATATAATTGATTTTTGTATATTGAATTAGCTCACTAATTAGTTCTACCAGGTTGTTGTAAATTTCTTAGAATTTTTTTACCTGGATGATCAGAAGAATAAGAATTCTTTTTCAGTCTGAATGTCTTCTATTTCTTTTTCTTGCTTTACTGCACTGGCTAGGTCTACCAATACAATGTTAACAGGTGTGGAGAAAGGGAGGTGAATCAGGTCCCTGTGGCCATTATGGCCAAAAGTAGAAGCCTCTCCTGATGTTTGAAGTTTGTACTGCACATATAGGTCTTTAAACTACCTGGAATTTAGTATCCACTATGAAATGGGTATCTAAAATTACCTATTACTATATGGACAGCTAATTACTAGATTCTTTCCTCATCCACCTATCACGCCACTTTTGTCACCTACTAAGTTCCCATGTGTACATGTTTTAATTTCTAAACTGTCTGTTCACCCACCCTGAACCAATACCAATTCAAGATCCTGCTAAGTGATTTTATACATTCCATGACTTTAAATAACTCTACAGTATATACTAATGATTCCCAAATTTGTATCTCCACCCAGACCTCTCCCCTAAACTCAAACTTCTACTTCCAACTCTATAATTTGGATTGTATAATAGTATTTCAAATTCTTAATGTCTTAAAAACCAAGCCCCTAATTCTCAGCAACTGCTAACCTGTCCCTCCTGCAGTCTTCTCCTTCTCACGAACTGGAAATTCCATTCTTTCAGGTCCTCAGTTCAAACAGTGGAAAGTCATCCTTGACTCCTTTCTTTCATACCTCACATCCAAGCCATCAGAAAATCCTAACCACTCTACCTTCAAAATATGTAAAAAAAAAAAAAAAAAATCCAGCCACTTACTACCACTTTTATTGCCACTATCCTGATCCAAGCCAATATTACCTCTCACCCCCTTATTATCCCAACAGCCTCTCAACAGCTATCCTCCCTGCCCTCCTAGGATCTAGTCTCCTCACGGCAACCAGAGGGATCATTTTTCATAACATAAGTCAGATCGCATCACTGCTCCATTCTAAACCTGCATCCTGCATCTTCCCATCTCTCAGAGTAAAAGCCAAAATTCTTACAATAACCTGAAAGGCCTTTCATGATCCAGTTCCCACTGCCTCTCTAACCCCCTCCTCCGACCACTCTCCTTCTCTCACTCTGCTCTGGACATCCTGGCCTCCTTGCTTTTCCTGACACATCACGCACACTCTCACCTGTTTCCTCTGCCTAGAACCAAGCTCGTCTCCCAGATATTGACATGGCTTGCCCCCTCACTTCAAGTTTTAATTGCCATCCTAACAGAGAAGCTTTTCCTGCCACCCCATACAAAGGAGGAGCCCTCTATACATGCAATACACTCCGGATCCCATTTCCCTGTCTTTTCCCCCCTCAGAGCACTTATCACATCTGACATATTAAATACCTGCTTTTCTATTTGCATTTGATTGGCCTTACCTTATTAGGATGTAGGCTCCATGAAAGCAGGAACTTGCCTGTTTTTTTTTTCTTCACTGTTCTAGGTCCCTAGTCCCTGGAGTAGTATCTGGCACATAAGCACTCAAATATTTGTTGAAGAAATGAATACTTTACTTACCAGAGATTCATAATTGGTCCTTTTATCCAGCAAGGGCAAGCCCTCACTGCTTCTCTCCCCCTTTAAAATTCTCTGCCCTCGACTTTTCTGTATAAATTTAGAATCAGCTAGTCAAGTTCTACGAAAACCTTTTGAGGATTCTGGCTGGGACTGCTTTGAATTATAAATTAATTTGAGGAGAACTGTTAGGTTTTCAATGTTGAGGTCTTTCTCCACCAAAAACATGGAGGGTTCTCCATTTTTTAGGTCTTCTTTTACATCCTTCAGCTGTGTTTATAATTGCCTCCATTAAAAAAAACTAAAAATCGTTTCTCAAATATGTTCCTACTTTTTTTTGCTATTCCCCAAAACATTACCTTTTTAAAAATTACATTTCTAACTGTCACAATGAAATCAAGCTCTTTTTCTACTGCCTTGGTCCTCCTTAACTTCAAACATACTTAAATTCCCCGTGCCTAAAAAATCGTCCACTTGGCCATGGAACCATCCTGTTCTTACATAATGCAAAGAAGCAGGTAAGTAACGCTGCCTCAGCTTCCTCATTTCCTACTCAGTCCTTAGCCCCTAACCTAGCCTTCACTCAACTACCCAGTGAAAACGGCTCTTTCAGAAAGGACCACTGGGCGCTGTGTCACTGAATTCCACAGCCTCTGCTCAGTGTTTATCTTCTTCAGTCTAAGATGCTCGTAACACCAATAACATCCTACCCCTTTAGCTCTGCATTTACTCTCTTCCTTTGGCTTCCATGCAACTGGCATTTCCCTCGTGTCTCCTGAGTGCTTCCCCTTCTGCATCCCCCAATTTCTCTTCTAACTGATTCCAGGAAGAACCTATGTCTACCTCAGGGATACAGGGAAAGCCTCCCTGGGGAAGCAGAGTTTGAGCTAATTCTTAAGGTGAGACTGGAGTTTACCAGATGGACAAGAAGGAAAAGGGCATTCCTGGCAGAGAGAGCATAAGCAGGGTGAAGACAGCACGGTTAACTAGAGAGCCTCAGACAGCTCAGTACGTCTAGGGCCGCACGTCCAACACGGTGGACATTAACCACGTGTGGCCGTTCGGTACCTGAAATGCATCTAGTTCAGGCTGAGATGTGCTGTGAAGTGTAAAACACACACCAGATTTCAAAGACTTGGTACCAAAACAGGAATGTAAAACGTCATGGATAATTTTTTTTTCACCAATTACATGTTGACATGGTATTTTGGATATACTGCTTTAAATAAAATACATTCTTAAAATTAATTTTATGTTTCTTTTTACTTTTAACATGTGGGTCCCATTGTATCTCTATAGAACAGTGCCAGTCTAGGGCGTAAGGGCCAAGTCAAAAGAAGAGAGGAAGAAGCGTGAGATTCTATAGTAAATTTTCTTTCTCCTTTCTACACCCATTGATGTTACTAAAGTTCAGGTCCTAATTACCTCTCACTTAAGACCATCTCAATGGCCCTACTGATCCCTCCCTACAGTCTTGGGCCTGTCACAACCCATCCTAGATACTGTAACCATATCCCTCCACTGCTCAGAGCCTCCCTGACCTTGAAATTAAGGGGCAAAATTGTCTGGCATTTTGAGGCTCGCCACGACAGAAGCTAATCTGCAGTTACAGGACTCCCCAGTATTGCTGCCCTTCATACCCTTGGATGGGTCAAACTGGAGATGTCACCTCAACTTGACTTACATTTTTCACCTTAACACCTTTGCTCATAATCTTCCCTCTGCCTACCACACCCTTTCCCAAAATTCGGCTTACCAATATCTTACTAGATAATAATAGTATTGTTTTATTTAAAAGGAAAAAAAAAACATACTGGGGGGCCTTTTGTTAGAGATACAAACTGAAGTATTTAGAGATGACCTTTTTTTTTTTTATCTTACTAGGACTCCAGGGTCTGTATAAAAGATGTATTCCTTCAGGAAGCTATTTCTAATCACCCCAAACCTTCAACAAACATGCAACTTGTAGAAGGCATCAAACGCTACACATTACTCTAGGTGCTGGGTAAACTAGACAGTAAAATGTTAGCCCTCCCCTTAGGAGCTCAGTCTCACGGGAGACAGCTACATAAGTCAACAATTGCCATGGAGAATAACTGAAGCTATGAAGAGGTAAACACAGGGTCCTAAGGGACCACAGACAAGTCCTAATCCAGGCCGATGGTCAGCTGAGGGAAGCATCCTAAAAAGGGATGCAGAAAAGCCCTAATGAGCTGCTCCTCCACTGATTACCCAATCCACCTTTTGCAGCTTCTCTTATGGTTATCCAATTCTGTCTTTGATGCTTCGTGCACGTACAGTCTATCCTCATTATTTGTGAATTCCACATCTGCAAACTCGCCAATTGTTAAAATGTACTTTAATCTCAAAGTTAGTACTCATGGCAATTTCTTGGTCATTCACAGACACATGCAGATCGGTAAACAACTTGAGTCTTCTGATGCACATGTTCCCTGAAGTGGAAAAGCTGATGCTCTGCCTTCTTGTCTCAGCTCTTGTACTGTGAACAAGCGTCCTCGTCCCAGTCTACCTAGTGCCACATTTTTCGCTTTGTTTCTGGTGATTTCGCTGTTGAAACTGGCCCCCAAGCACAGGGCTGAAGTGCTGTCTAGTGCTCCTAAGTGCAAGAAGCCTGTGACGTGCCTTCTGAACAGAGTATGTGCTACACGGGCTTAGTTCAGGCATGAGTTACAATGCTCTCGGCAGTGAGCTCGGTGTTAATAAGTCAGTAACGTACACCGAATAAGGTGTTTTTAAACAGAAGCACGGGGCTTCCCTGGTGGCGCAGTGGTTGAGAATCTGCCTGCCAATGCAGGGGACGCGGGTTCGAGCCCTGGTCTGGGAAGATCCCACATGCCGCGGAGCAACTAGGCCCGTGAGCCACAACTACTGAGCCTGCGCGTCTGGAGCCTGTGCTCCGCAACAAGAGAGGCCGCGATAGTGAGAGGCCTGCGCACCACGATGAAGAGTGGTCCCCGCTCGCCGCAACTAGAGAAAGCCCTCGCACAGAAACGAAGATCCAACACAGCCAAAAATAAATAAATAAATAAATAAATAAAATTAAACAGAAGCACGCATAAAACAAGGCTACGTGTTGATCAGTGGATGAAAATGCTGAGACCAAAGGCTCACAGGAACTTAACTCTGTATTTCCCTTACAAGCAATGGTTCAGTATCCACTAATTCAGAGGTCACAGCAATGTTACAGGACATAACTACCACAAATAACAAGAATCAACTGTACTTTTCTTTCCCTTGAGGGTGGAAATCAGATCTCAGGCATCATTAGTGCCTCACATGAAATAGGCATTATTAAACATTTAGGTCTTAACTGAGAAGTAAATTAATAAATTTTTTCTTTTGTGTAAACGCCTTGACTTCAAAATTAAACAGGGACCACACAGTTTAACAAAGGCTGGGTACTAAAACAAAACACTTCATTTCTTTAGAGCTTCCAAATGACCAACAGTGGCTTTCACCAACATGCTTACCATTTTTGTTCTTCAGATTAGGGTCTGCTCCACTTTTTAGAAGCTTTAAGGCACACTGTTTATGAGCCCGGTAAGCGGCACAATGCAAGGGTGTATTTCCTAACTGATCCGAACAGTTAACAGCAGGAGGATTCGGCCTGTTGAGCTAACAATTGAAGAAATACAATGCAGATTACATACCAAAGACAGACTTTCTTCCATGAAACCCATGACGGTACAGCATAACTGAAAATTCAGGGGGACCCTCACGCTCCAGAGCCGGACGAGCAGCGGGGCTCTTTAGCATCTCAACTGTCAGCGGCTTCTTGCTCACAACATCAGCCAACCCACGTCACTCCCCATGCCGTCCTCAAGCTGCCGCGGAGTCTCAGGTCCCACGCTCCCCTGTCAACAGACGCCACACACTACACCAGGGCCACCCCACTCACCCCTGAACACTGGGGTGCCACTAAGATTCTTTCGCCCCTACCAGGCTTGCAATTCACACTTGTGACAGCAAAATTACAAACTGGTCTACCACAGGCAGTCATTCAGAAGCGTTAACACCATAAATGTTAAACGTGTAAATGTTAAAGGTCTACTGAATTTGTTGTTCCCAGCTGACTCCTTTAAAAAGTTCTTTTTAAAGGAGTCTCCATTTCACAAAGTTTAAAATATGTTTTAGGCACTATACTTGGAAACCAGAGAGGCCTTTTCAAACGAGCTGAAGTAACTTTAAGGCAAATGGCCGTGCTTCAGTCTTGAATTTAGACCACATTCAGAGTTTTGTGTTTAATGAGACTATTTTCAGGAAATGGAAACTGGAAAGTAGGTCTCCTAAGAAGAAAAAAATGAAATGGGTAAGTTTTCAGTCTGTTCTAACATGATATAAATATTTCAAAAATATTGTCCCTTGTTTGTATGTTATTTTCTAGAAGTATAGCATACCTTTGAGAAATAATTGCTCATCAAAATTAGAGAAAGGTATTCCTTTATAGGATCCTATATATTATATGCCAATTTTAAATTGGATTAATCATGAAGAAAAAAAAACTATCCTTATATTAAATGCTTACCATGAAAAACTAAATTCTTAACCATTAGGTTTTCAAGTAGAAGTGGGGTGGTAAATCAGAAATTCAGAGAAAAACGTAATCATTTAAAATATATCCTGCTTAAACTATTACCATGCTGTGTTTTCAGATATTTAAAGACTTTTGTTCTATTATTATGATCTCGAGTATTCCGGTCCCACAATTTGACTACATTATGAACTCAACATTAAGTAAAAAACTTCCTCAGCTTTTCTAAGCAAATTGTCTGAATTAGGCACAAGAATAATTTTGTGAAAATTCATGTTTAAGTAGCAGTTACCCTTTTTTATATATCTTGAAAGTATTCGCTTATCTGTTTCTAACTGGGGTAGTCACTTAATGTTTTCAATAATCTTTTACCTGGAGAGTGAAATACCGATATTTCTAGGGAAAAACTGTACTCCTTTGATTATGTGAAATGCTGATTTAAATGTGCCTCCTGCAGTAAAACTTGTAAATAAGGAACTATCCCAAATTCAGTAGCTGTTTACTGTTCCATCTTTTTTTTTTTAAGATCTTAATAAACTTCACACCTTTCTGGAAAAAAAAAATTCCCTGCAGAGTAAAGAAATAATACATTTGGTTTTGTTTTTACCAGAGCTGTGAGTTCTGCTGTTCTGCCTTCTCTTGCTGCTGCTAAAAGTAATTCTTCAAGCTTTCTTTGTTGAGTTCTTTCTACAGCTGCAAAAGGAAAAGTACATATTATTCTACTTCTAGTCTGGATCCTATTAGCAAATTTATCACAAAGATGTAGAGAGAATAAAGTGATCATGATAAGAAAAGTCACAATGTTTTGAATTGTAATTCAAATGCTGTTAGACTTTACTGTTATTCTCACTGCCTTTATTTCAGATTACAGAGTTCAACTTCCCTCAGGTTCAGATGAATTTTCGTTTTCAATTCAGAGGTCCTTAAGTACATTACTCACTACAACACCCAACACAAGTAATTATGAATTACTTTTGCATGTTGAAATACTATTACATATGTGCCTTGGAAAGGTAGATAAGTGGGGAGAGGCGCTCATACCTTCCAGAACCTTAGAATGCAAAAATAATATGAAATAGCGTTGGTAGGAAGACATACAAACCATATAAATATATTTAGGTTTATATATACTTACATACTGCTACATAAGAATATTTTATTTCTTTAACAAATACTCTAGCACTTACTACATGCCAAATACCTTTCAAAACACTTAAACAATATTAACTCATTAAATCCTCATAACTACTCTTTGAAGTGTTACTATTTTCACAATTTTATAGATGAAGAAACTGAGTCAGCAAGAGGTTAAGGAACTTAACCTAAGCCACACAGCCAGGATGTGGAGGAGGTGGGACTTGAACTTCGGCAGGTGGGTTCCAGAGTCCATGCTTTTACCATTACTCTGTGCTGCTCATACTTGCAGGGAAAGAGAGCAGTCTGATTTAAGGGACTAGAATATGTAATAAGGTCTCATTTCTGCTATGTTTGAGTTCTGTTTTGGCTTACAGAAAAGAAACAATTTCATAGAAAGGCTTAATAATAATCCCCCTTAAAATATGTGTACAATGTCCTGTGCAAAGGCTGCAAGGGAGGAACTACAAAAGGTTTCCTAGGTCTCCCCAAGAAATAATGAACATTTATTAATAGTTAGTAATTACTATGCGCTAACAGTTGTTCGAGACACTACGCATGCCCCTGCATTTCAACTACAGGAAACACATAGCTTGAATACAGGAATAGCTGGAACCAGTTTAACTTTGCCTTAAGAACGGACTAACATTACTAATATACCATCATCTTCTTTTCTCACATTTTTATTTCCACACCCACTCCCTCCCTCTCCACTTTGGAGGAAGGCTGCCACGCCTCCACACATGCTCCCAACACTGCTTTCTTTTGCTGGGATTCACGCTCTTCAGTCTTTCCTCTAAGGCCACTGGACTGTGAGCTTTGGAGAAGAGTCACGTCCCCACCCTTCCCTACACACCTGTACTACTGCATGTACTACCTGGAGCTGTAATTTATCCCTGCAGTCATTCTTGAAGTCAGGTACCTGTTCTTACTCTTCTGTGTATCCTAGGCATTTATGACAGTATCTGGCACAATGCATATTTAGCCAATAAGTATTCACTGAATAATCAAACAATGTTTAATAATGTTCATTCTAGACTTTAAGGAAGGGTGGTAAATGTTTCTCTCTAGATTGTCTAGGCTCATAAATGAAGGAAAACTGGATTTGGAGTTGAAAACCCTGCTTGTGTTCCTGTCCTGTGTTCCTTCTGGACACTGAAAGAAGACTGCTGACCCAGCCAATAAAAACAAATATTCCAATTTGCAGACTCAAGGCTTCTAGAGTGCCCGTAATGTTCTGTTCCTTGACACGGGTGCTGTTTACATGGATGTGTTCCCCTTGTGAAAACAGCAAGCTGTGCATTAATAATGTGTACTTTTATCCATATATTTTATACCTTAATAAATGTCTTTTAAAGCAAATACTCCATCCCCAAAATAATTTGTCCTATAAATTTTATTTTTTAAAAAATATTTATTTATCTATTTATTTATTTTGGCTGCATCCATCTATCTATCTATCTATTTATCTATCTATCTAACCATCTATTTATTTTGGCTGCCCTGGGTCTTAGTTGCGGCACTCAGGATCTTTGTTGAGGCATGCGAACTCTTAGTTGCAGCATGCATATGGGATCTAGTTCCCTGACCTGGGATCAAATCTGGGCCCCCTGCATTGAGAGTGCAGAGTTTTATCCACTGGACCACCAGGGAAGTCCCTGTCCTATAAATTTTAAATTTGATACGACTATAAACTAACTCTTTGTCTTTCTTTTCGGTCAGAATCCAGAGTTAGTAGGGATCACAGAGATCATGAAGCCTAACTCCATCCTGACAAGACACTTACATACATGCCCAGTGTAGGTTAAATAGCAGTACACTTCAAATGCAGGTGAGAACCTACCAAATGTACTTCATTAACAACAGAAAATCACCATTTTGCAATCTCTATAGTAAAGAGTGATTCAGGCAAGAATTATCAACGAATGCTAAAATCACTGATTTAAAGTGATTTTATCCTGATTTCAGGATATTTACATGGTCTCAGTTTTTCTCCCCAAGGATTATTTATTAATTACAAAAGGGGGAAGGTAGCTTAACAGTGGACCACATAGTGATCAGAGATAACTTCACCAGTAATGGAACAGAATGACAACATGTACCTCCTAATATGCACTGGTATAGAGCATAAAACCTTATCCTATGCCAAATACAACCTATGGCAAAATGTATATCCTGCATCTAATTATATGAGACAAGAGAAGCCCAAATTGAGGGGCATTCTACAACAGTGATATTACGATAATGATGTTAAATCTCATGAGATTGATCATTATATTGTGATTATATAAGGAAATATCCTTGTTCTTAGGAGATACATACTGAAGTACTTAGGGATAAAGTATCATTATGTCTGCAAATTATTCCCTAATAGCGCAGCAAAAAAAAAAATTAAAAGTAAATAAATTAAATTAAATAATACATAAAAAGGTAAACCAGATGTGGCAAAATATTAATGACTGGTGACTAAGTGCAGATATACAAGTGTTTGTTGTACTATTCTTGAAACTTTCCCATAGGTTGGATATTTCTCAAAATAAAAAGAAGTCAAACGATATGTAGAAGAAGGTACACTAGTCCTCTCTAGTGCCTGACAAGTAGTAATCTACCCTCTCCCAAACACTTCTAATCATGGGAAACTCACTACACCTTTCAAGGCAACCCAAGCCATTATTATAATACACTGGACCCAAAGATAAACTCCCTGGCATGCCATCAAGTGGATCGTCAACTGGCCCTGGTCGGCCTCAAATAAGAATACCTCTCTTCCAATATAACAGTTCTTGAGATACTCAAACATGATTCTGTTGTGTCTACTGATGTCTGTCTTTCTGGGGTGAAACATTTCTTGTCTCTACATGCATTATCCTACTATTGGGTTTCTGGTCTACCTGTGGCCTTGGTGGGTTGTGGATGTACTCCCTGCAGTCTGATCCATTTAATGCACTATCCACAAATGATATCACACCTGGCTAAGGTGATCTCATCAGAGCAAAATCTCTCAATTTCTACTTCTATTACCCCAGCTAGGACCATACTGTAGCTGATAAATCATAGTGCCCATCAAGTCAACTAAGCCCTTGTCCTTAGCACAGTTGGGTTTTGCCGGCTGTGCGGGTGGGTACTTAGAGCACGTCTTTACAGCCAGCCCCATTAAATGTCAACTTGTCAGGTGAACCCAACATCCCAGTCTGTCGGGAGAACGTTAGTTCTGGGTTCTCATCTTATTACAAATAAAATAATAGAACAGGATCAAAGACAGTACCTAATCCTCCCAATTAGATGATAATTTATTAAAGGGCAGGGATCACATATAATATGATCAATCTCCTCAAAATCACATAATACTGAGCCTTATAGAAGATGTTTTGTGTTGATTTGTTTATTGAAAATGAGAGGGTTCATTTTAAATGCAAGAGCAAGTAGAGACATTGATCTAAAGGTGTCTGACAAGCAGACATTATCTTGTAACTAAAGAAACAAGGGAGATTTTAGGTTTCAAGGCCAACTGGAAAGTAATAAAAAGCAAGACCTTGCTTCGCACATAGATTAAAATACTAATAACAAATAAATCAACACCCTTGAAGTACAAAATTATCTTGCCCTTCTCTGAATTGCAAAGGAAAGAAATAAAGGATGTGTGTGAAACTGCAACTCTAATTCAATACCTTTATTCATAAAGTAGTAATTAAGAAATCTTCTCTTCTCGGGGACTTCCCTGATGGTCCAGTGGTTAAGAATCTGCCTTCCAATGCAGGGGACACAGGTTCAATCCCTGGTCAGGGAACTAAGATCCCACATGCCGCGGGGCAACTAAGCCCACACGCTCTAGAGCCCACATGCCACAACTAGAGAGAAGCCCGTGTGCCGCAACGAAGACCTGACGCAGCCAAATAAATTAATTAATTAAAAAAAATGTAATCTTCTCTTCTCTACTATAGAAATAATACCAAAAAAATAATTACAGCCAAAGCCCTGGATATCTGGGGGATAATCCTAACAAATGAAGGCTTCCCAATGTAAGCATCAAAGTATTTTTGTTTTAAACTATTTTTAGAGAAATCCCTAATATGTCTTCTTAAATGTAACTGAATCTTTGAAGTTCATCTAACAATGAAGCTGATCCATGAAGAAGTTACTGTTGGCTGCTGTACTATAATGAAGCCCTCAGGGTAATGGAGCCGGCCAGAGCTATCTTCCCCAATATCAAATGACTCCCTCCCAGTAGCTACACCTCTTATAGTTTCCCTGTCCTGCGCTTCTGTATTCCTTCATTATCATGCCTCTGCAGCCTTTCAGCCGTACTCCCTCATGTCTTTAATTTCTACTTTTAATTTTTTTGGAGATTTGATTTTTAAAACTTGCCATAATCTTATATAAAGAATTTAAAAGCTCTGTGGAAACTCTCATATAGTTTTATGTCTCATCAATGACTTGCAAATTACATTATCATTAGACCACAGGCTTGGTGTCATCTATTTTGGCATCTCAGAAGCCATTTCTACTTCTATTCTGGACCGTGTCTATAACGAAAATAAATGCTGTTTAGATTAAGATCCATAAATTTACCTTCAAGCATGTTTCTGATTTCTTTGTCATGAGTGACTTCCTTTGCTGTCTGTCCATTCCCATTAACAACAGTAGTATGAGCATTATATTCTAAAAGAAGCATTACCAACTCCTAAAAAAGCAGAGAAATTATAGACTTCATTATATTATAGCCCTTTTTCAAATTACTAATTACTACTGAGTTTCTTCTGCAATAGAAAGAATTAGGTAGGAATCTTTATATCACTTCACAGTTCTGTCTGCATTATTGTGGTTCCTTAGTATTCACTTAAATTGACTACTACAATTCAACTAATTGTAATAATGACTGATGACTGCCTAAACAGTTGCCAATCCACAATTAAACAGACAACTTCTATAACTGATTTTTAAAATAAATTATCTGGTTATTTTACCAAGTTGATTCATGCGGCCAAAACGAAATATGAGTTAACAAAACCATTATTTAAATTAGTAATTTAAATTAGATAATTAGAGCAGATAATACATTCATTTAACATTATTCCTCCAAGAAATGTTGGAAAAAAATAATTTCCTCTACAGACTTAGATTTTTAAAAAATTAATTATGATGTTTATAATAAATAGGACATTATTTTCTGAAGTGATATAGACTGACAGGATACAACACTATCAAAGGGATGCTTTATAATGAAGCAAATGATCTCCTGAAGTCAATATTCAACAATGGAGCATAAGCTACATCATTCATATTTACTCTAAGTGGCTAACAGCTCTTTTAGGAATTTTTGTAGTAAAAAATGTTTAAATACATATCTAAACACAGACAGGAAGAAAACAAAATACTCATTGTCCTAGTCACTCCATGAGCACTACAAACATTTTGGAGGGTTTCTTTCTAATCATTTTTCCCTTGCATAAGTTTGAGATTTTTTTAACATAATTTTATTTATGACATCATTGCTTAAGTTATACTCCTTTTGCCTAATACATCATTTTCCAGGACGTTATAGTGTCTATAAACATACTTTTCACTGAATATTATTCTATAAAATGTACTACCATATTTTACAAATAGAAAAACTGCTAAGAAGTCTAATATTTTAATAAAGTAAATTCTTATAAAATATCTTAGCATTTCCTATCATTTTAAAGGTAACATTTTGGAAGAAGTGCTTTCATAGTTTATGTAAAGAGTTCATATTAGTAAAGAAAGTAGAACAATGCATAGAATGATAGGAAGTATTTATAAAGCATATATCTGATAAGGAAATTTTATCCAGAATATATAAAGAACTTTTACAAGTCAACAATAAAAAGACAACCCAATTGAAAAATAGTCAAAGATAAAAATGAGCAATCAGAAAAGGAAATTAAGAAAAACAATTCCATTTACAATGGCATCAAAAAGAATAAAATGCTTAAGAATAAACTTAACCATGGAGATGAAAGACTTTTACACTAAAACTACGAAATATAGCTCAAAGAAATTAAAGAAGATATAAATAAGTGGGAAGGCATCTAGTGATCATGAATGGGAAGACTTAATATTGTTGAGATGTGAACACTACCCAAAGCAATCTACAGATTCAATGCAATCCCTAACAAATCCCAATGATGTTTTTTCCAGAAACAGAAAATCCTATCATAAAATTCACATGGAATCTCTAGAGATCCCAAATAGCCAAAATAGTAATGAAAAAGAAGAACAAAGTTGGAGATCTCACACTTCCAGATTTCAAAACTTACCTCAAAGCTAATCAAAGTAATCAAAACAGTGCAATAATGACATAAAGATAGACATATAGACCAATGGAATAGAAAAGAGAGCCCAGAAATAACTCTCACATATTTGTTCAAATGATTTTCAACAAGGGTGCCAAGACCATTTGAAGGGGAAAGGATAGTCTCTTCAACAAATGGTGCTGGGAAAACTGGATATTCACATGCAAACAAATAAAGTTGGACCTGTATACTTTACACCACATACCAAAATTAACTCTATTAGGATGAAAGACCTAATAGAAAACCTAAAACAATAAAAATCTTAGAAGAAAACATAAGAGGAAAGCTTCATGACATTAGATTTAGCAGTCATTTCTTGGAATATGACACCAAAAGCATAAGTTAAAAAAAAGAAAGAAACTGGACTACATCAAAATTAAAAACTCTGTACAACAAAGCACTATCAAGAGAGTGAAAAGGCAATCCAGAGTGGGAAAAAATATTTGCAAATCGGGTATCTGATCTAGGATTTATATCCAGAATATGTAAATAACTCCCCAAACTCAAGAACACCACCACCACCACCAAACTATCTGATTTTAAAAATGGGCAAAGAATCTGAAAAGGCTACATACTGTATGTATGTGACATACATATGGAACTATGTGACATTCTGGAAAAGGCAAAACTATGGAGAAAGTAGAAAGATCAGTAGTTGCCAGGGTTTTGGGTGGGAGGAAGGATGAACAGGTGGAGCACACAGGATTTTTAGGGCAGTGAAAATATTCTGTATGATATTATAATGATAGACACATATCATTAAACATTTTGTCCAAACCCAAAGAACATACAACAACAAGAGTGAATGCTAAAGTAAACTATGGACTTTGGGTGGTTATGATGTGTCAATGTAGCTTCATCACTTGTTTTATTATAAAAAAAAAAAAAAAAAAAGAACCACTCTGGTGGGGCATGTTGATAATGGGAGAGACCATGCATGTGTGGAGGCAGGGCATACATGGGAAATCTGTATCTTCCCCTCAATCTTGCTGTGAACCTGATACTACTCTACAAGTTTGTCTTTCAAATAAAAAAAATTTAAATAAATGGGCAAAGGATTCAACAGACATTTTTCCAAAGAAAAATGGCCAATAAGCATATGAACAGATGTTCAACATCACTAATCATTACGGAAATGCAAATCAAAACCAAATGAGATACCATTTCACAACCCTTAGGATGCCTAAAATTAGGAAGACTGACAATAACAAGTGTGATGAGGATGTGGAGAAACTGAAACCTTCATGCAATGCTAGTGGGAATGTAAAATGGTGCAGCTGCTTTGGTAATCAGTTTGGCAGCTCTGCAAAATACTAAACAGAGCAATACCAAGTGGTGCAGCAATTCCACTCCTAGGTACGTACCAAAAAGAAATGAAAATATATGTCCAGGTCAAAAATCTTGCACATGAGTGTTCAAAGCAGCATTATTCATAATATCCCAAAAGTGGAAACAACCTAAATGTCCATCAACTGATAGTTGGATAAATAAAATGTGGTATGTCCATACAATGGAATATTATTTGGCAATAAAAAAGAATGGAGTACTGATATATATTATAATCATGGATGAGCCTTGAAAACATTATGTTAAGTAAAAGAAGCCAGTCACAGAAAACCATGTATTATATGCTTCCATTTATATGAAATGTCTAGAATAGGTAAATCTATAGAGACAGTAGATTAGTGGTTGCCAGGGCCTGGGGGGAAGGGGTAATAGGGAATGACAGCTCATGAGTACAAGATTTCTTTCTGGGATGATCCAAATGTTCTAAAATTACGTTGATGGTTGCACAAGTCAACATACCTGAACCACTGAATTGTACATGGGTGACTTGTATAGTATGTAAACTAGATCTCAATAAAGTGCCTATAAAAAGATAGTAGAGATATTCAAGTTTGGCACCACATGGCACATTCAAGTTAAGGAATGTTATTTCTCAACCTACCTCATCTAGTTGTTTTATACCATCTTTGCAACTGTACAGTGTTCTAGTAATTAATTGTCCTGATTTGAGTTTCAGGAAGGTATAAGAACTAATGTGGAACCTGATTGACATGAATCCTCAAAGGGCTGGACTACAGAAAATGGGCAGAGGGAATGGTATGCACAGAGGTAGAGAGGTACCTTTAAGAAAAGAGAATATGCTTCGATTATGTGGCAACAGGCTACAGGGGGAAATAGGGCAGACTTTCAGAGTTGCTATATGCAATCTCAGGGGTTCAGATTGTCCTGAAGGGAAGGGACACCTCTTAAAGGTTCCAGAGGAATGACTATCAGACTGCAAGTTACAAAAAACACCTGTCCACCCTGTGAAGAAGATTAAGAGCACAAGTTCTCAGAGTGTGGTCCCCAGACCTGTATGTAGTATCAGCATCACCCATGAAATTGGCAGAGACGCAAGTTCTCTAGCCCCATCTCAGACCCACTGAATCAGAAATGCTGGGGATGGGGTCCAGCAACTTGTATGTTAAGCACTCCAGGTAAGGAATACAAGCGCTCAGGCAGGAGAAATCATCAGAAGAAGTTTTTATTCATTAAATCAGAATTAGAAAATAGAAGGCACCTGAAGAGACCAGTGGCTGGATGTCTAACTCGAGAAACATGAATGAAACACCCAGAGAGGTCACCGCTGATTTTTAATACCTCAGTGGGTAGAAGAGGTTTTAACTTTCTTCAAAGGTCTGTTGCAGTATTATTCTTATGTTTAGAAAAAACGTTTTTAAGCCAAACTGTGCTTCTCTATGCCAAAATTAAAGACCATCCTGCCAGGACTTCCCTGGTGGCGCAGTGGTTAAGAATCCGCCTGCCAATGCAGGGGACACGGGTTCAAGCTCTGGTCCGAGAAGGTCCCACATGCCATGGAGGAACTAAGCCCGTGCGCCACAGCTACTGAGCCTGAGCTCTAGAGCCCGCGAGCCACAACTACTGAAGCCTGCATGCTCTAGGGCCTGTGATCCACAAGAAGAGAAGCCACCTCAATGAGAAGACCACGCACTGCAACGAAGAGTAGTCCCTGCTCAGCACAGCTAGAGAAAGCCCGTGCGCAGCAACAAAGACCCAACGCAGCCAAAAATAAATAAAAAATTATATGTAAAAAAAAAAAAAAAGACCATACTGCCCCCTTTAACAGTTTGTACACATACCAAAGGAGTTGTCATCTTCCTCTTCATCCCTCAGGATCTAGAATTCCTAATCTAGTCCTGAGAAGTCCCTGGTGCTTTTACACAAAATTCCAGCTCCAACCACTTTTCCTTCACAAGTTCTCCTTGCATCAACTGAATATATGGTTCTCCTCTGAACTTTCTGCCAACTCTCCACATTCTTATTAATTATTCACTTAACATACTTAAGCCCTTACATTGTACAAGGCCCTCCACCTGTCAGGGAAAATGCTTAGGTAATGAATACTGAAGGGATCTGAGAAAGTGCTGACAAAAATCAGAGCTGAGATTAGGATACTGACTGGGACATCCCTGGACATGGTGGAATTGAGAGATTAGGAAAAAAAAGCCACTGAGAGACAGAGCAGTCCAGGTAAAAAGCAATGAATATGTTCCCAAGCAGAGACAGTAAAAAGGAGGATCTAAAGGGACAAGTCCTTCAACGACCAATACAAATACTGCATAAGGAGCTTGTGTGAAGGAAGAGGAGTCCCATTTTAGAAACATGAAATTCCAGATATCTGAGTGGCAAGTAAGGAGCCCAAACATGCAGCTAAACACAAAACGTGGACACCTGGAAAGAAGTATGAGGTCAAAATACAGATTTCCAAATAATCCCCCAGGAGAAATAATGAAGCCTTAAGAGTGGATGGGTTTCTTAGGGGGACAGTTTCAAGAGAAAAGAGAAGAATGGTTTAAAAAAAAAAACAAACAGAGGAACACATACAATGAAAGGTAAGGAAAATGAACAAGCACAAACAGATAGGAATCAGAAAAGCAGCCAAAGATGCAGCAGTAGAAACAGACTGTGTAGTGCCTCTTCCCAGAGAGATCAGCTTTGTTGGAGTGCAACTATGGAAAATATGAAAACAGAAACCTTAAAAATAGTAAACCACTGAGGAACTTTAGGAAAACATTCAGTTAACAGGTACAGTCAGGACCTAGACTACAAAGGATCAAAATAATCAGGTGCTAATAAGGAAGGTGAAAAAGGAAGTGTAGACACATTTTAATAATATTTTATAAAAAATCAGAACAAGGACAAGCATCTTGCTCAGAGAAGGTCTCCTTGCCCCCAAGGTCTCTTCAAGAGCAAGAGGACATGGGGAATCAGGAGGGCTATCTCCAAGAAGTGGTCATTCATGATGTATATGACTATATTCAGACAGTACAAAAAAAAGAAAAACACAGGACCCTAAGTGGCTCAAGCTAGCACAGTCATAATAATGTACACTCAGTATTTATTTAACCAAAATCTAGCTATAGATTAAGAGAATGAGAAACGTGAAGTGGTTTTAGTGGGGATTAAGGCAGGGAGAAACAAATAATCAAATGCTTATCTTCCAGAAGTCATAGAAATAGAAAATCTAAAATTAAAAAAAAAAAAAAAAACCACCACAAAAAAACAAAAATCAGTGACATAAGTATATTATTTAGAAATATGAAAGTTAAAAAAAACTGAAATAACAGCTGAAAATAATAACGTGGTTGCCTCCAGGAAAGTGTGACTCAGAGTGGGCAGGCGTGGAGCAAAGGTCATCAGTGTTTCATTATAATTCTCATAATATCACTTGACATCTAAAATGAAATACACACGCACATGGGTGGACCTTGAGACTGTCATACAGAGTGAAGTAAGTCAGAAAGAGAAAAACAAATATTGTGTATTAAAGCATATATGTGGAATCTAGAAAAATGGTACAGATGATCTTATTTGCAAAGCAGAAACAGAGACACAGACATAGAGGACCAACATATGGATACCAAGGGGGAAAGGAAATGTATGGATACCAAGGGGGACAGGGGAGGGGATGGGGTGAACTGGGAGATTGGGATTGACATATATACACTATTGATACTAGTTATAAAATAGATAACTAATGAGAACATACTGTATAGCACAGGGAACTCTACTCAATACTCTGTGGTGACCTAAATGGGAAGGAAATCCAAAAAAGAGGGGATATATGTATATGTATAGCTAACACAACATTGTAAAGAAACTACACTTCAATAAAAATTAATTAAAAAAAAGAAACACACATGCACAGGCACATACACAGAATTTTTTTTCAAGAAACACCTCACAAAGAAAAAAGTCTTAAAGATTCCTAAGACACTGCTAAATGGTAGCTGAAATATGTAAGGCAGAGACATATGTTCAACTTAACTAACACTTAAGAGCTAGCAATGTCTCCGAAATTACCACAAGAAAAGCCTGTTTCATAAGTTAATTGGGACTGGGCTTCTCTGGTGGCGCAGTGGTTAAGAATCCGCCTACCAATGCAGGAGACACGGGTTCGAACCCTGGGCCAGGAAGATCCCACATGCCATGTAGCAACTAAGCCCATTTGCTACAACTACTGAGCCTGTGCTCTAGAGCCCGCAAGCCACAACTACTGAAGCCCACAGGCCACAACTACTGAAGCCCACGCGCCTAGAGCCTGTGCTCCGCAACAAGAGAAGTCACCACAATGAGAAGCACCATAATGAAGAGTAGCCCCTGCTCGCCACAACTAGAGAAAGCCCACGTGCAGCAACGAAGACCCAACGCAGCCAAAAATCAATCAATCAATAAATAAATTTAAAAAAAATTAATTGGGACTTCCAGATTCCACCTAGCATTTAGAAAGAGAAAGTCACTCCCACTCTAGTAACAAGAGGAAAAAACAGGTAATCTACAGAACTATACTTTTCTTGAACCCAGAGAATTAAGATGGCAGGGAAACCAACTAGTCTGAAATCTAAGGAAATTGCTTCAAAGCAAGCATGGGCTCACCTCGAATAGGTGTGGGAATAAGATGGGACCTGCCAAACATTAATAGAATGAAAGAAAAAAATCACATAATCATCTCAACATATACAGAAAAAGCATTTGACAAGATTCAACATTCATTCAGGATAAAAAGTCTCAACAAATTAGGTAGAGAAGGAATGTACCTTATCATAATAAAGGCCATATGACAAGCCAATGGCTAACATTATATTCAACAGTAGAAGGCTGAAAACTTTCCCTCATCACAAGGGTGCCTACTCTCATCACTCCTATTCAACATAGTACTGGAAGTCCTAACCAAAGCAATCAGACAAGAAAAAGAAAAAAAGGCATCAGAATCGCAGAGAATGAAGTAAAATTGTCTCTATTTGCACATGACATGATTTTATATATAGAAAATCCTAAAAAGTCCACCAAAAGCTGTAGGATCTACTCAATGAATTCAGTAAAGTTGCAGCATACAAAATTAACACACAAAAATCAGTAGCGTCTCTATACACTAACTATAAATTATCTGCAAAAGAAAGAAAACAATCCCATTTACAATACCATCAAAAACAATAAAATACTTAGGAATAAATTTAACCAAGGAAGTGAAACATCTCTACACTGAAAACCACAAGAGAATTATGAAAGAAACTGAAGAGGACACAAATAAATGAAAATATATCCTGTGTTCATGGATTGGAAGAATTAATATTGTTAAAATGTCCATGCTACTCAAAACCACCTATAGATTTAATGCAATCCCTATCAAGATTCTAATGGCTTTTTTTTTTTTTTTTTTTTTTTTACAGAAGTAGAACAAATAGTCCAAAAATTTATTTGGAACCACTAAAGACCCCAAATAGCCAAAGCAATCCTGAGAAAGAAGAACAAAACAGGAGGCACCATACTTGATTTCCAGCTATGGTAATCAAAACAGTATGGTACTCACATAAAAACGGACACAAAGACAAAAGGAACAGAATCAAGAGCCCAGAAATAAACCCATGCATATAGGGTCAACTGATCTTTGACAAAGGAGTCACGAATACTTAATGAAAAAAAGACAATCTCTTCAATAAGTGATGCTGGGGAAATTGAGTATTCACTCATAAAAGAATGAAACTAGACCCTAATCCTACACTGCTCACAAAAGTTAGGGTTAGGGGGCTTCCCTGGTGGCGCAGTGGTTGAGAGTCTGCCTGCCAATGCAGGGCACACGGGTTCGAGCCCTGGTCTGGGAGGATCCCACATGCCGCGGAGCAACTGGGCCCATGAGCCACAGCTGCTGAGCCTGTGTGGCTGGAGCCTGTGCTCCGCAAAGAGAGAGACCGCGATAGTGAGAGGCCCGCGCGCCGCGATGAGGAGTGGCCCCCGCTTGCCGCAAGGAGGAGAGGCCCTCGCACAGAAACGAGGACCCAGCACAGCCAAAAATAAATAAACAAATAAATATTTAAAAAATAGTGTGGAAAAAAAAAAAGAAAAAAAACTTTCCTTTAAAAAAAAAAAAAAGTTAGGGTTAGGGTTAACTCAAAATGAATTAAAGATATAAACGTAAGACCTGAAACCATAAAGCTCCTAGAAGAAAACATAGAAAAAAGGTCCTTAACATGGGTCTTGGCAACAATGTTTTGGATATGACATGTAAAGCAAAGGCAACAAAAGCAAAAATCAACTGGGACTATATCAAACTAAAAGCTTCTGCACAGCAAAGAAAACCATCATAAAAAAGGAAAGGCAACATAGAAAATGCAAGAAAATATTTGTAAATCATATATCTGTTAAGTAGTTAACATCCAAAATATATAAAGAACTAATACAACTCAGTAGCAGAAAGACAAATAATCCAATTTTAAAATGGGCAAAGGATCTGAATAGACATTCTTCCAGAGAAGATATTCAAATGGCCCAGGTACCTAAAATGGCACTCAACATCACTAATCATTAGGGAAATGCAAATCAAAACCACAATGAGATCTCACCTCACACATGTTAAAACAGCTATCACCAAAAAGACAACAGATAACAAATGCTGGTGAAGATGTGGAGAAAAGGCAACACTTGATGTTGGTGGCATTGTAGACTGGTACAGCTATTACGGAAAACAGTAAAGAGGTTCCTCAAAAAACTAAAAATTGGACTACCATAGATCCAGCAATTCCACTTCTGAGTGTACATCCAAAAAAAAGAAAGAAAGAAAAGAAACACTGCCCTGAAAAGATACCTGCACCCCCATGTTCATTGCAGCATTATTTATAATAACCAAAACATGGAAACAACCTAAGTGTCCCCTGACCAAGAATGGATAAAGAAAATATGGCGTGTGTGTGTGTGTGTATATATATATATGTATACACACACACACACACACACACACACACACAATGGAATACTATTCAGCCATAAAAAGAAGGAAATCCTCCCATTTCCAAAAACATGGATGGATCCCAAGGGCATTATACTAAATGTAACAAGACAGAGAAAGACAAATACCATATAATCTCACTTATATGTGGAATATAAAAAAACAAAAAACCCAAGCTCATAGTAAAAGAGGTCAGATTTGTGGTTACCAAAGGCTGGAGGTTAGGGGTGGAGGAATTGGATGAAGGTGGTCAAAAGGTACAAAATTCCAGTTACAGGCACACCTCAGAGATACTGCGGGTTCAGTTCAGACCACTGCAATAAAGTACTGCAATAAAGCAAATCACATTAATTTTTTGGTTCCCCAGTGCATATAAAAGGTATGTTTACACTATATTATAGTTTATTAAGTGTGCAATAGCATTATGTCTAAAAAAATAATGTACATACCTTAATTAAAAAATACTTAATTGCTAAAATATACTAACCATCATGAGGCTTCAGCAAGTTGTAATCTTTTTGTAATAGTAACAAACACCACTGATCCCAGATCACCATAACAAATATAATAATGAAAAAATCTGAAATATTACGAGAATTACCAAAATGTGACAGAGACATAAAGTGAGCAAATGCTGCTGGAAAAACAGACTTGCTCAATGGGTTGCCACAAAACTTAAATATGTAAAAAATGCATTATCTGAAGTGCAATATAGCAAAGCACAGTAAGGATACCTGTACTATTTACCTCTGTCTCTACCATCTTATACACAATGTTTAACATTCCATAAAACATTACCAGACACACAAAAAGCAAGAAAAGCAATCCACTGTCAAGAGACAAAGTGGTTAACAGAATAACAAAGAAATGATCAAGATGTTGGAATGATCAGATAGAGAACTTTATTATGTTAAAAGGTCTAGTGGACAAGGTAGACAACGTGTACAATGAGATGGAGAACTTCAGCTGAGAAGTGGAAACTATAAGAAAGAGTCAAAGAAAAATGCTAGAAATGAGGTAAAGAATGCCTTCAATGGTCTCATCAGTAGACATCAGAGCACAGCTGAGGAAAGAATCAGTAAACTTGAAGACAGGCCAATAGACATTAGCTAAACACTAAGAGAGAAAGTGGAGGGGAGTGGGGAGGCGGTCGGAAAAGGGGAAAAGGAGGGGGGAGAAGAAATAGAACTGAGCACCCATGGCTGTGGGACAGTATCAGTCTAACAAATGTATAATAAGTTATTCAAGAATTTATATGAAGTACTTCCTGAATCTAGCAAAAAAGAATAAAAAAGGAAAAAAAAAAGATCATGAAAACAGTATGTGCTACCATCTGCGCATGTAATTTGCCCTCAAGAATGCTGTGTTCTGCTAACCATTTCCATAACTCTCTGCAGGTCAGCCTTCTCGACCTTGATCCTCTGAACTCAACTCATTCATTACCATAATTGCAGCCACCTGGCTTCTGATGTTTAAGTGCCACCTCCAGGCCTCTACTGTTTTGGGGTCCTATGACATCCCCCCTACCCCCTCTGCTATCAGTGAAGCAGGTCTGCAATGGCATTTCCAGATGGCAGCCCTAGATCTCAGAGGACATGGAAACAGTTTCTCAGTGATGTTAGGACCTTTTCCACCAGCGATTTTTCAGTGCTTTGGTAGAGGATGTATCCTTTAGGCCCCCCCATGGCACAAAATTATCTGGTATGATCCATATTCAATCCAGCCTGCCTGCTTGTTTAAAACCTTCAATTGTCTGCAACGGCATTTCTGGCATTTTGACACCTATAACGGGGGCCATTGCTTTGTCCATGCTGCTAGGAACTTTCCAAATACACCTCAACTTGTACCATCAAAAGAAATCAACGATGGTCAGAAGCCAAAGACAGTTGCCCCAATAAAAGCCACGATACCTTGTCCAGTTTCTGGGCCTGAGTCAATTTTGGACTTAGAACTATGTATTGAAGGAGAGGCCAGATCCTGGAAGGGAAGATTCTGCAACACCAAAGCAAACATACAGTCATGAACCTCTCAGACCACCCCCAAAGGGACCAATGACCATTTACTCAAGTAGCTGTATACCAGGGAAAGGGGAAAACCCAAACATTTCACAAATTATTAAGTACAAGATACAAGAGACTCAAAGTGTTATCTCGCCCCTCTGTTAGACAGGGGGCATGCATAGGGGTGAGATAATAAATAAAACCTGGGCCAGGTCTGGCTCACAGTGTATGCACTGGGTCCACAAACACATCCAGAGGACATTGCCCCAGTCCCTGAATGGGAACAATAAT
The DNA here is from genome assembly GCF_949987535.1 of Balaenoptera acutorostrata. Classification (NCBI taxonomy): domain Eukaryota; kingdom Metazoa; phylum Chordata; class Mammalia; order Artiodactyla; family Balaenopteridae; genus Balaenoptera; species Balaenoptera acutorostrata. Next base: position 52,179,798 of record NC_080076.1, on the reverse strand, counting down.
TGGAACAGACATGTTGGCAAACACTCACATCGCTTCCTTGGTCTGTAGTGTAAAACAGCCAGATGGAAGGCTCTAAATCTGCCCTCCCCCACACCCTGGCCAGGATAAATAAAACCAATATCCCACATGGAGGGAAATGACAGAAATTAGTGCCACCCTTAAAAACCCAAGTATGCAGGGCTGATGGTCCCTACAATACTTCCATTTAATTCACCGCTCTGCCGCTACAAAAACCAGAAGGAACGCGGAGGATGACAGTGGACTCCCACCAGCTCAACCAAATAGCCCCAATTCTAGCAGCTCTGCCGAATATGAAATCTTTGCTAGAGCAGGTTAATACTACCTAAGTACACAGTACACAGCAACTGACCTGGCAAATATATTCTTTTCTATCCTCATTAGGGAAAAAAAGATGGAAAACACTTTACATTCACACGGACAACAGTACACATTTACATTTACAGTTTTGCCTCAGAGCCATTTGGGCATCCTGCAGAAATCACCCTGGTTCACCCTGGTCCAATGATGTCCTGTTAACAGAACCAGATGAGCGAGAAGAAGTGGAATGTTGAAAGCTTTAATAAGATACATATGCTCCAGAGGGTGGGCAATCTTACAATTCAGGGGCTTTGTCATGTCAGTAAATTCTCAGGGGTTCAGTGGTTTGGGTAATGCCAGGATATTGCCCCCAAAGTAAAGAACTTGCACTTCCACCTTACACTTCCTGACACAGAAGGAAGCACAACGCCTGGATGGCTTCTTCCGGTTCGGGGGCAGCATATTCCACAACTAGGAATAATGTTCTGATCCATGTGCCAGATGAGAAAGGATGCCTGAACACCAGGCTCCTGTGTCAAAGGACCAGCAGGCAAGAAGAGTCACCACCTCAGCAGAGGTAATTAAACTCGAACATCAGAAGAAAGGAGTAGTATACACAATGGGGACAAGGAGGACGACATTTCGGGCGCAGACGATGCACTTAAGCGTCTCTTGGTGTTCCCTTGTCCAATTTCGACAGTAAGTGGACAAGTGTAACAACCCTGGCCTAAGAAGGGCATGATAACCAGGGGTTGAGACCTCCAGGGTTGAGGGCCTGAGCCACCCCACCAGGTAAGCCCTGAAGACCAGATGTGCTAGCCAAGGGGAAGGGGAATCTAGAACAGATAGTAGAGGAGGGAGAAGATGATTCAGTTGTGGCCCCAAGGTCAACTACAGCAACAGGAGCCCCCCACGGTCAGCAGGTGCATTCCTTCTGAGAGCATCAGCTTGACTCCAGCCTCTGCCCACCCTTCCTTCCACAGGTGTGACCCCTGAGCACTTCGATAAGCCTGTTGCACACTAACCTCCATCTCGGTCTGCTTCCTCTGAAGCCCAACCTACAAGAAATAGTAATGTTTGGGCTTCCCTGGTGGCGCAGTGGTTAAGAATCCGCCTGCCAATGCAGGGGACACGGGTTTGAGCCCTGGTCCGGGAAGATCCCACATGCCGCAGAGCAACTAAGCTCGTGCGCCACAGCTACTGAGCCTGCGCTCTAGAGCCTGTGAGCCACAACTACTGAGCCCAAGTGCCACAACTACTGAAGCCCATGCGCCTAGAGCCGGTGCTCCACAACAAGAGAAGCCACCGCAATGAGAAGCCTGCGCACCGCAATGAAGAGTAGCCCCCGCTTGCTGCAACTAGAGAAAGCCCGCACACAGCAACGAAGACCCAACACAACCAAAAATAAATAAATAAAATAAATAAATTTATTAAAAAAAAAAAAAAGAAATAGTAATGTTTATACCTATATTTCAGGGGTGTCATGTTCCATTAAATAACACATGTCAAGTTGTTTGGACAGTGCTCGACTCATAGAAGGCATTCAATATATAAGCATGAGAAATTGTATCCTAGGGAACAAGATAGATAAGCTTATGTAAACCCCAGGATTATATGTATCTTCTAGATGCCAGGTGAACAATACCTAATTCCTGAGACACAGAACACAGGAAGCATTGATTTTAGATGTATGCTCAGCCTCACTAGAAGATACTAAGTGGAAACAAAGGTCAGTACTACAATCCGATTATTTACTATACTGATTGTATCCCTATTTTCAACTGATTATAGAAGATGTAATAACTGCAGAATTTGAACTGCATTTGAAAAATAAAGGAACAAATGCTTATTAATACAATATCTTAAAATTCTGGTATATTAATTTTTATTAAAGAACACTAGGGGTCGCTAATGGACCAAGAAAAGCCCACAGGTCCCTCATAAAGTTTTGGGAGCTGCATTTTATTTATTTGAAAGGATAGGAATTTAAAGTGCTTTGTAACAAACCACATGCCTTTTCAACTCATCATTCTATTTATGAAATCACCACCCTATCATATTTTAAATTATCTTCATGGTAAAAGATCACATCAGAACAGGAATAATTTGATTCCTTTCATGAGTACAATTAGAAATTAAACTTTTGCAAAATTCAATCATGTTTAGATACTGAGCACATACATTTTTAACGTTTCCTATGTGGCACAACCATTTAGCTTCAGCTAAATCTTATTTTCTAATACAAGCGATAAGATAATATGTATGCTAATGTTCAAATCAAACTAAGGCCGAATTTAAGCATGGTCTTATGTTCGAAGTTGAAGAAAATAGCCAGATATGCAAAGAACTGAGCATAGATTTGATTTGATCTAGGTAATTGATCTAGGTAATTACACAGATGGTAATTATGCAGTAAGACTTGTGCTCATGGAAGATACAAAAAAAGTGAAATGTATAAATTCCTTGGGAGCAAGATTAATATGATCTAGTGGTGGTGAAGACACATACAACAATAAACTATGGTACAAGGTAGAAGATGAATGACAGTGCTTGTAATTTTCTTGGGAAATCTGGAAAAGGACAGCTGCCTTCCAGCTGCAGGAAGTCCGGAAAGAATTTATGGAGACAGCATTTGAGCTGCACTTTCAAGAATGGGTTGACATGGGCCATGTGAAAATAGATGGCCAAGAACTCTCCTGGGTACATAGAGAAGAATGAGAAGTGCAAGGCTATAAAGGAAAATAACAAGTAGTTCACGTATGAGTCAGGCAAATTAAACTATTTGCAGCTCATTTTTGAGCCTCCCCCACACCGACCCCAGAGTCAAGCATAGCAATTAACCCACTACCTTTATTTTTTTCGTATAATGGGTATTTTTTTCTCAACTTTAGTGAGACTCCATATCTGGTCCACAGGTATCAACATATGAACAAATAGACCCAACAGTGTGAAATGTACTAATTCAAACATGCTTAGCACATACTTACTGGGTTGATTAATAATTTATATGAAAATTGGTTAAATCTAATCATTAGAATAAAAAGTATAAAATCATATAATAAATTCATTCTTGAACTTGTGATAAATGCACATAAATCTTCCAATTATGGGATTATAAAATAACCTTTAGGGAGTATGTTAGACTATGGTTAATAATCACAACAAACAAGAAATACACCCTATGTCATAGTTAATTTACCAGATCATTCAAATAATCAAAAAAAGTATCAGGAAAGGGGGATGAAGCAACTTTTGACTATGGTGGCATAAAGAGATCTGTGAATTGTAATCCTGAAAAAAGAGTATAAAATTGGACAAAATTACAAAACTACTCATATCATGGGGCTGGATATCGACTAAAGACAACAAATTGAGAGGCATACTCAACAGGAACTAGAACTTCAGGTAAGAACATCAGGAGTCTTTAACCTTCCAGCCACAGGCTATGGCCACACACATCCCCACCCCACCCCCCGCCACCCCCACAACCCTTCTCCAAGAAGTCTGACCAAGCCAGGGCTGGCAATGAAAGCCACTAGCTTTGCCAGAGGGAAATGACTTGATTTGGAGCAAAAAAGTAGCAAATTCAGTAGGAAACAAATGGAAAAACCTACAGCACGAGGCTCCTTTTCCCATTAGAGTGTACTTGCTTTCTGTCGGGAGTATAACAAATTACCACAAACTCAGCGGCTTAAAACACCACAAATTTATCATCTGACAGTTCTGTATTTCAGAAGTCCAAAATGGGTCTCACTGGGCTAGAATCAAGGTGTCAGCAGGGCTGCTTTCCTTTCAGAAGCCCTAGAGGAGAACTAATTTCCTTGCTTTTTCTACTTTCCAGAGGCTGCCCACATTCCTTGGTCCCCTTCCTCCATTTTCCAAGCCAGAAACATTGCATCTCTCCGACCATTCTCTCCTAGGCACACCTCCCTCTCACTCTGACTCTTTTTCTGCCTCTCACACACTTTTAAGGACCTTTGTGGTTACACTGAGGCCACCAAATAACCCAGAAAAATTTTCCTCTTTTAAGGTCGGCTGATTAGCAACCTCATTCCATCTGCAACTTTAATTTCCCCTTGTCATGTAACCTAACACAGCCACAGGTTTTGGGGACTAGGAATGAGAACGTCTCTGGAGGGCCATTATCATGCCTACTACATGGGGCAAATGGCAAAACAGCCTGGAAATGAGAGACCCAAAAAAGGACAAGGTAAGCTGCCCACACATTCCTGGCTGACTGTGCAGGAGAAATAGGAGAAGGCCCTGCAGAAAGTAGAAGCAGAGGCAGAAGTGAGAAATGGCTGAACTCTGACAGTGCTCCCCAACCTACACACAGATCCATCAGCAGAGGGTAGAAGCTCTGTGCTTCTGAGTATTCGGGCAAAACCTCTGCCCAAATACTGGCTGACCACTAGGCTATGTAGATGCAGGGGTGAACTCTAGGAAATTTAGTCCATTTGGGGTGTCATAACAAAACCACCACAGATTGGGTGGCTTAAACATGATTTATTTCTCACATTTTTGGAGGCCAGGAAGACCAAGGTCAAGGCACAACAAGATTTGGTGTCTGGTGAGAGCCTGCTTCCTGGTTCACAGATGGCCATCTTCTCACTTTGTCCTTACATGGCAGAAAGGGCACGAGAGCTCTCTGGGGTCTCCTTTATAAGGGAACTAATTCCATTCACAAAGGCTCTATCACCATGGCCTAATCACCTCCCAGAGGCCCCATCCCTGATACCATCACTTTGGGATTTGAACACATGCATTTCAGGGGGATGCAAACAATCAGTACGTAAGAGAAACTACGCTGAAACATTAAAACAATTTTTTTAAAAAAGAAGAGCAGAGATATCAGTAGGCCAGACACATTCCATATTTCACAGATGAAGGCCAGACAAGTTAATAAAAAATAATAGTAATAACCTCAAGGGGAAAAAGTCAGAATTCAGAGTTGCTAAAATTATATTATATACAATGTCTAGTTTTCAAAAAAAACTTGTGAGACATGCAAAAAAAAAAGGGAAGTATGACCCATAGTCTGAAAGAAGCAGGTAATAGAAACTGACTTTTAGTCGGCCCATATGTTGAATTTAGCAGATAAGAAGTATAAAGCTGCTATTATAAATATGTCCAAAAAGTTTAATACCCAAAGGTATAAAATGGTACACTAAAGAATATTTGTAAAAAACCAGAGAAGGCAGTAAAAGAGGAACTAAGGAACAAAAAACCTGAGACATATAGAAAACAAGTACAAATAGAAGACGTAAATCCAAAGTCATTAACAACTAAATGTGAATAGACTGAACTAAATCAAAAGGGAGAAATTCTCAGATGATAAAAACATACAACTGAATTATATGCTGCCAACAACAAACACACATTAGATTCAAAGACACAAAGAAGTTGAACGTAAAAGGAGAGGAAAAGACATAATATAACCAGTAACTATAAGAGAGCTAGATTGGCTATATTAACATAAAACAAAATAAACTTTATGGTAAGAAATATTACTGAAGGCAAAGAAAGACATTTCATAATGACAAAAAAGGTCAATACATCAGGAAGGCATATCCCATAAAACATATCCCACATAATCCCCACTATAAATGGATATGCACCTAACAGATCCACAAAATTCATGAAGCAAAATCTGACAAAATTAAAAATATACAATTCAAGAATTAATAGTTGGAGACTTCAAAACCTCACTCTCAGTATTTGATAAAACAAACAGAAAATCAGTTAAGGATAAGAGAACTGGGGCTTCCCTGGTGGCGCAGTGGTTGAGAGTCTGCCTGCCAATGTAGGGGACACGGGTTCGAGCCCTGGTCTGGGAGGATCCCACATGCCGCGGAGCAGCTAAGCCCGTGAGCCACAACTACTGAGCCTGCGCGTCTGGAGCCTGTGCTCCGCAACGGGAGAGGCCGCGACAGTGAGAGGCCCGCGCACCGCGATGAGGAGTGGCCCCCGCTCGCCACAACTGGAGAAAGCCCTCGCACAGAAACGAAGACCCAACACAGCCAAAAATAAATACATAAATAAATTAAAAAAAAAAAAAAAAAAAAAAGGATAAGAGAACTGAACAGCCCTATCACTAACTTAACCTAATTTACATTTATAGAATACTCCACCTCAAAGTAGACTACATTTTTTTCAAGCACTCAATAAACATTCTCTAGGACAGATCAAATGCTATACTGTAAAATAATTCCTAATACATTATAAAAGAATTTAAAATACATTCTTCAAAACACAATTCAAAGTAAGTTACATGATCACAAGGGAAATTAAATCAGAAATCAACAATGGAAAGAAATTTGGTACATCTCCAAATATTTGGCAAACAACATACTTCTATATATACCTGTGGGTCAAAGAAGAAATCACAAGGAAAATTTAAAAATATTATTAATATTATTACAACCTTGTGCCAACAAATTAGACAACTTAGGTGAAATGGAAAAATATCTAGAAAGACAAAATAACTGAAACTGACTCAGGAAGAAGTAGAAACTCTGAACAGATTATTAAATAATTAAATTGATTTAGTAATTTAAGATCTTCCCACACAGGAAGTCCAAGCACAGATGGTTTCACTGGTGAATTTTATCAAATATTTAAGGAAGAAGTAATCTTTCACAAGCCTTTCAGAAAACAGAAGAGGAAAGAACATTTCTCAACTCATTCTACGAGGTCAGCATTACCCTGTTACCAAAGCCAGACACACACATCTCAAGAAAACTACAGAGCAGTACCTCTCATGAATACACACCCAAAAAATCCTTAAGAAAATACTAAAATCCAGCAACATATAAAAAGGATTATTGACCAATACCAAGTGTGATTTATACAGGAATGCAAGGTTGGCTTAACATCTCCAAATTAATGTAATATACCATATTAATAGAGTAATAAAAAATCACATGATCATCTCAAAAGACAGAGGAAAAACATCTGACACCCATTCACAATTTAAAAAACAAAGCAAAACTCTCAATAGACTAGAAATAGAAGAAAGCTTTCTCAACCTAATAAAGGGCATCTAAGAGAAACTTACAACTAACATCATATTTGCTGGTTAAAGACTAGATGCTATTCCCCAAAGATCAAAAAACAAGGCAAAGATTTCTGCTCTCACTGTATTTATTCAACACTATACTAGAATCTAGCTAGTAAAACCAAGAGGTGAAAAAGGATCCAGATTGGAAAGGAAGAAGTACAATACATTTGTCTTTATTTGCAGATGATATGATCTGGTATATAGAAAATCCTATGGAATCAACAAAAACCTACTAGAACTAAAAAGCAAGTTCAGCAAGGATACAAGAGCAACATAAACACTGTCTTTCCATATAATAGCAACAAGAAATTGAGAACAATTCCATTCAAAATAGCACCAAAAAGAATACAATGCATAGAAGTTTAACATAAAGAGAATAAGATCTGTATATTGAAACCTTAAAACACTGCTGAAAGAAATTAAAGATCTAGATAAATGGAGAGGCATTTGATGCACACAGATTGGAAGACAATGTTGTTAAAGTGGCATTTCTTCCCAAATTGATCTGCAGGTTCAAGACAACACAATCTCTATCAAAATTCCAACAGGCGTTTTTATAGAAATTAACAGAATAACCTTAAAATTTACATGGAAACACAAACTTTTGACTGACAATAGCCAAAATAATTTTTCAAAAGATCACAGGTTGGAGAACCTACACTACCCAATATCAAAACTTAATTACAGGGACTTCCCTGGCGGTCCAGTGGTTAAGACTCTATCTGCACTCCCAATGCAGGGGGCCCAGGTTTGACCCCCTGGTCGGGGAACTAGATCCCGCATGCTGCAACTAAAGGTCCCGCACGCTGCAATGAAGATACCTCATGTGGCAATGAAGACACCACATGTGGCAACAAAGACACTGCACATGGCAATGAAGACACTGCACGTGGCAACGAAGACCTGGAGCAGCCAAATAAATAAATATTTTTTTAAAAATTAATTACAAAGTAATGTAATAAGACAGTGTGGTATTGGTGCAAGGATAACATATAGATCAAAAGAAGAGAACAGAAAGTCCAGAAATAAATCCTTACATTTATGGCCAACTGATCTCCAACAAAGGTGTCAAGGCAATACAATGGGGAAAGAATCTTTCCAATAAACAGTGAATAGATTTAAAAATGTGGTATATCCATACAATGGAATGTCATTCAGCCATAAAAAGAACAAATTATTGATACATGCTACATCATGGGTGAACCTTAACATAATTATACTAAATTCAAAAAGTCAGACACAAATGTTTGTATGGTTTCATTTACAAGAAATTTCTAGAAAAAGCAAATATCTAAAAACAGAAAGTAAATCAGCGGTAGCCTGAGGCTTGGCTAGAAGCAGGAAATGAATGCAAACGGGCATGATGAAACTTTCTGGGGGAATGGAAATGTCCCAAAACTAGATTGTGGTTGTGGTCATACAACTGTGTAAATGTACAAAAAAAAAAAAATCACTGAAATGTACACTTACAGCAGGTGAGTTTCACGCAATGTACATTTTTCCCCAATAAAGCTGTTTTAAAAATAAAAAGAAGATGAAGACGGTGCAGGAGTTCCCCATCCCTGGAGGACACAAGCAGAGACTGAATGGGCTCCTATCAGGGACACGAGGGTAGAGTCTCCATGACCTTCATACTTGACCTCACTATCCATCACTAAGAGCGTGAGGTCTTTTAACCCAAAATGCTGGTTTATACATTTTTTGTGGCTTTTCGCAGTTGCTATTCCTAGGGTTATAAGGAGAAAACATTTGTGACTGCCCTTCCAAATATTTCACTTGCAAACACTGAACAGAGAATGTTTTTCACCTTTCGTCCTGTAAAGGCAGCCCGATGAAGTGGCGTGTCTCCCATGTCATTTAATACATTTACTTCTGCACCAGCCTAGTAAACATGAAAGCTTTAAGCATCTTCCACATATCAAGAAATATACAAAGGTGAAAACAGTTCCCTAAAAATATATTAAATATTTAAAAAATTAAAATAATTGTTAATATTGACTGGTTGTCACTACTAAGTTCAGTTCACAGTAAAACAGTAAGCTTACAGTAAAAATCTACCTGATAGGTAGAAAATAAAAAGCTACTTTTCTTTAAAAATCTATACACCCTTTGCTCTACTTTAGAAACACTCATATTGAAAAAAAGGAGAACCGTCTCTGAATAAAATAGCACATTTTCTCCACCTATTTAATTTAATGAGTTTAAGGGAAAAAAAAGAAAAGATGCCACCATTTAAATGGTAGAGGAGCTGGAGATTTAAGGGCTGCCTTAGCTCCTGGATTTCAGGTTTGGGGCCACCAGATCAATTTTAAGATGAAACCCAATTTCAGAAATATCAGTATGTGTGAAAAATTATTCATCACAGAATTGAGAAATATGAGTTCTTAAGTTACACCATGCTCATTAAGAGATTCTGACATTATTTTTTAATTACAAAGGATGTGCTTTGGTCATTTTTTTAACTATGCTCAGAAAACAACATAGTATCTTCATTAATTCATATGTCCATTTTTGCAACTCTAAAGTCAATGATGTAAAAATCAAATGATTGAAAAAACAGAATTTTAATTAGTCAGGCTAGCCTAATTCATGTATTTAGCAAAGAACAATTAAGTGATTAGCAACTGCTTTAAACTGGCCGTTATGCATCATGGCCCAGACCACTTTTCCAAGATGTTTATAATTTCCATAATAGCCATATTTTATTTATTTAAAAATTAAAGCCGTACATATACCTTTAACAGATCCTGGACCACTTGCCTATGTCCAAAATAGCAGGCCAGATGAAGAGGTGTCCAGCCCAAATTAGACTTACTTCTTCCTAAAAAAAAAAAAAAGGAAAGAGGTATTTTTAGATGTTACTGAGGTAACCGTACAATAAAATTAATTTCTCCTTAATACTCTGCTCCAACACATTGGCCGGTAGCTGCCTTTCACACTGCACTGCTGATGAGTGAGAGGCAGGAGACATGAGACTGTAATGCATATTCTGAGTGAGATGGCTCAGAACTCACAGGACCCAGATTCTGGGGCCACCTTCCTAACTCGATGTCCTCACTCTTAACAGGGTGGAAGGAGACTTGAAGGGGGTTACATTCAAACTGGCCTGCGGCTCTAAGGTGCCGAGCGAGTGTCTAACCACCCTGCCGTCAGCAAACAAGCACGTGGGTCTCTTGGGACAGCATTTCCTGAAAAGCACCTCTTGTTGAAAACCTGTCCCGCGTCAGGAGAGTGGACAGAAAGGGGAACTGGGAACCAATCTTTCCTGCAGCGTTTAGCAAGCGGTCGGCGCTGCAGACGGTGACTGAAAATGGAGCCTTGACCTCAGATAAAATCTCAGGTAACTAGGATAAGGGTTACCAGTATGGGAGAGTCCAACTAGATAACAAGAACCCAAATGAAAAGCAACGAAATGTCAGATCCCAGCTGAGGAGAGGTATAAAACAACTGAGCGTGGTGAAAACGAGCTACATAATTCAATTTAGGAAAAAAAAAAAAAATAGGGCATTATAGCTTAGAGCTGAGAGAGCTTCAGAAGATCTCCAAAATTCCCAATGAAGCTTGAGAGAATACAGCCTATGACAGCCGCGAAAGCCCACCACCGCCCTAGAGGGTCTCCCGAAGCCCAGCAGCAGCAGGCTGCCCGGCCCTCCCTGGGAGGAGCTGGAGGTTAACGTCTGCCCTCAGCCCCTGGATTTCAGGTTTGGGGAAAACAGAAAGCCCGCCACCAGCCTCAGCGTACCCAGAACAGGGCTCTAACAGCTCCCAGAGGGACTGTCACCGCCAACAGTGTCCCTGGGACTGTTTGCCACTTACCAAACTCCCATAACTGTTCCCTCTCAAATGGGTGCCCTCTGGAACCCCTAATTCCACAGGCAATACGTCCGAGAGCCATGGTCTACTGCATGGAACATTTCTCTTTGCCCTCTGTCCTTAACCTAGCTCTTCCTCATGACAATGATTCTCCTTCATCCCTCGGGGGGAGGTTCCCCCGTTCCCACACCCCCACTGGCCCTCACGGCACAGAGCCACGTGAATCTCCACGCCAAAACCCAACGTGGCCTTTGGTCAATGACCTCTCTCATGTTACAACCCCTCCTCTGAGGCTTCTGACATTAAGCACCGTTACACGCCCCGCAAATGCTTTCTCTGCCGCCATCTACCGGCCTCCCAGTGGCTCACCCCTCACCAGTTAACTCTGGGCAGCAGAGTCTTTCTCCCCGCGGCAAATCCTGCCACCATCCTAGGGGTGACTACTACGAGCCAGTATCCTGGTGTCTCCGATTCTCAGCTTCCCTCACTTCCCCGCGAACTTGGCCTCTGCTCCACGTCGGGTACCCAACCCCAGGGCCAGAGTCTGGATGTCATCACCACGTCTGAACTCAGGAAAACAGAAAGCCCACTTTCCCACAGACTGCCCACTTTCCCACTTCTTCACACAGGCAAACCCCCAGACTTGTTCTTCAACTGAACTGACCCTCCAGTTCTTTAATTGCTTTCCCTCTATGTAAATACCCCCACCATCTTCACTTCCTTCCGTAAATCCAGCATATATTTCTTGGTCCCTCACTTCAACACTTCTTTGCCAATATCCTCAATATCCTATCTTTGTCACAGCAGCCTAGAAAAACCCCAAAGCCTGATAAATACACGAGCTCAATTTTTTCTATAACCACACCCAGGTTGCTAACAGTGGTGGAAGAAAAATAACAAAACCTTGTGGATTCATGGCTCCATAAAGTCAGGATCTCATATTTCAGCAAAGCCTTCACTGCTGCCCGGCAATCCTTTCCACACTGCCGTTCAGGTGTCCCTCCTATGTTCCAGCACAGGTATTTCAATCCTCACCACTCCCCTCAAGCCTCTTACCCAGACACCTGCCTCTTAGCAAATGATCTGATCTCTTAGCTTCACAAAGAAAAGAGAAGCTTTCATAGGATTCCCTGGGCTTCCTGGCACCAAATCCACCCCATACCTCTACCCACAGGCGCCCATCCTTCCTCCTGAGGCCTCAGAATAATCACGCTTCCTGGACCCCGGATCCCATGCCCTCCTGCTTCCCAAGTACTCCTTTTCCTCCTTATCTTCAACCTCTCCGTCTTTAGTTGGGAATAGGAAGGAGCAGGTAAGGATTTGCGTCTTGTCCATCTAACAAGCAAAAGCACCCAACCCCTCCCTCTCTGGTCCCGGCGCCCTCCGGCCACTGTCCTCCTCACTCTCCTCCCCACCCCCGCCAGTCTTCACGCTTCCCACCTCGCGCTCCCTCCCATCAGCTACCCACCCACTGCAGACCAGGTTCATTTCCCACCGCATCACTAAAACTGTCCTCAACTTTTACCAATAAATGGTGTCACTGGATCCCAGGGGCACTTTTCAGCAGCCAGCGCACCACGTCACTGGACGGCATCTGACAGCCCAGGCCAAGAGCCTCCACAGCCCTGCACTTCTTCCCAGGGCTCTGGGGAAACTTCACTTTCTCTGATTATCCTTCATTACTAGAATCTCCAATAATGACACCTCTTGGCCCTTTCTCACTGCTTTGTTTATAGGCTCTTGACTTCAAAATCCATATTTCCATTTCCAACTCTCTACTATTCACCTCCATTTGGACGATACAAGAATACCTTATGCTCAGGAGGTACAAAGCTGCACTCACTTACCTTACACATACACATGATTACAGAAAACACACCTGTTCCCCCTCCCACATCGTTTTCACAATGAACTGCCCCATTATTCACCTCCCTTCTCAAGTCAGAAATAAGCACCATTCTTGCTGCCTTTCTCCTTTTCACCCCCACCCAACTCAATCAGTCCTATCCATTCTACCTCCTAAATGTTAACTATACCTACTTTTCACCATTCCCATTGTTTCTACTCCCATTTAACCCAAGAGTCTCCTCTGAGTTGCTGCAGCAGCTTCTGAATGGGTCTCCTCACATCTAGTGCTTCCACATGGGATTCTGAATCAAGAAGTCAAAATTTACAAAACCCTAAATAATTCTTAAAATACTCCAAATACCAGTAAAATGTTTTTTAAAAAAAGGGCCATACTCTACAAGTTCTTGATAATCTTTAATAATTAAAATCTACTTTTTAATTTCACTTTGGTAAATAATGTAGCAGAGATACTTTCCCCTATCAATAAATCAGTATCTACATAAAAAAAAAATAAGTAAATAAATGAGCTATTAAGTCATAAAAAAAAATGCTCCAAATATCCTTTATACGCTTTACAACTTATTATGGACATCCAAAATTTTTTATCAATAAGAAATATCAAGTTTAGAAATATTTACAGAAAACTGTACCCTATACTGAATATTAAACACTGGGAAACACCAGCAGACATTATGGGTAATACTCCTCAAGTAACTTCCCATGCAGACCTTCCAGCAAAGCAACAGGACAGCACTACACAAAATCATGTGTTGATGTTGCCGATATAAGCTCTTATTTTGCTTTCAAAAACTTATTTCTTAGATCACTCATAGAATTTATACAAAGCATGCTACGTGTATAAACATATTAGTATTTATTTCATTTGCAAGAATGTCTCGCCATTAGTAACAGACGGGACCATGAACACATGCTCATAAAGGCAACAGCTACAAGCCAAACTGCCCAATTAGCTCTTCCTTTGTGCCCCTAGCCTAGAAGTGTTGACCTTAACCTTCAACTGCACGTCAGCGCTTCCCTCTCTCCCTTCAACTTGACATCAGTGGATTCCTCCCAACCAGTAAGTAACATCTCTATGTTGATTGTTGAGCTTTAATTCTTGCAGAAGAATTATACTACACTTTACCATTTTCTCAATTTCTCAGTGTTTGGAAAAACAAAATGAGATAGAAAAGAAAACCAAGAAATGCCAGGCACAGTGATTCCCATGTGGAGACACTCACACACCCAGTCCCAGCCCTCCCCACTCACTGCTGTTGGGTGAACTCACATCACCTGATTACGTTGTTCCTCTACATAAACCCTTCAAACTGCCCTGACGACAAGTCTGACTGACAGGTATAATGAGGGTGAAATTTTGAAAAAGCAGTAACACCTGTCTCTCAGTTTTACATTTCCAAGTAGGTGACTCTCCACTAACTAGCCTGAGACAACCATGGGGGGGGGGTGGCTGGTAGAAAGTAAAGGGTTGCTGAAGATTATCAAACCAGGCATGTTTCTGGCATTCCAAACAGAACCCCAAAGTAAAGATTAAGAACCAGGTTTCTGTTGAAGGATGAGAAGGATTTTTAGAATTCGTTTAGCATTCCAAGAACCGACTCAGACTACAATTTCTGGACAACTCAGAGCGTGGTTTCTTCACTGCTACAAAGATAATACTCCTTCCGCACTGAGGGTGAGGCCATGAAGTTTGCTGCTCTGTGACAGGAGGAGAATGTGACACAGCAGAACAAAATACCCATCAGGGACAGAGGGCTGTGGGAGAGGAAAAGATGTAAAATGGGGCACGTGGCTCCTGACCCTAAGCCCGGAGAGTGAGATAAGTCGAGGGAACACTGCGAACAGGCAGTGGCATGTAGGATGCTAGGAAAAGGTCCCCTACCAGGCCACCTAGCCTAGCACCAACCTGCACGGTGGCCACATCAAAGTAAACTCGGTAGTGCAGGCAGCGGGAAGGCCAAATGTTGGCTACCTAAAGCTGCTCCGAGCCCCCATGGGTCACTCAACACCCCCATGGCCACACCCACAGGAGTGTGGCCGAGGTGAACCAGCAAGCCTAGGCCACGTGCCACAGGGAGACATGAGAGAGGTTCAGGGTGACACAAAGCCAACAAGAGCCAGGATGAGACTCCCAACACAGCCAAGGAGCACCACCTGTGCTTATGAAAAACCTGCATTTGACTCTGAGGAGTTTTATTTCAGCTACGAATGCTTCAGGGGCACTAGGAAGACAGGTCACCAAGGAACCAAAGGCCGTACACACAGAACAAGGCTCGCCTTTACATTTACAGGCCACCTTAGGTGAGATGGGGGAGGACACAGGTGAGAGGCTCTGGGAGGCCAATCATTTATCAAAAAAGCTACTGAAATGGAGGGACCCAAAGACTTATATTTAGTCCTCCAAACTTCCAGAATGAGAAGGCACTCGTTGAAATATCAGAGCCAATTTAGAAAATAAAGCCTATTTCTCTGCACCCCTGAGTTTCATATACTTGTAACCTTGCTACACAAGGCACATTGTGATTTGGCTGCTACCTACCCACCTAGCTTTATCCCTCACCCCTCCTGCCTGCAAAAGCCCTTGCCATCTAGGCTGCTTCTCACCTCAGGACCTTGGCATATGACGTTTCTTCTGCCTTGACCCCTTTTCTTCTCTATTTTTACTTGGTTAAGTGTACGCACTCTTCATATATCACCTTAGAATAATTTCCTCCAAGAAGCTAATTCTTCGAGTTCCAGTTACATACTTCTTATATGTTCCCTAACACCCTGCACTTCATAGCTTCCATATTCTATACATATTGTGCAATGCAGACTAGTCTGAGTTAGTAATCTACTAATCTCAGTGAGGGTAAGGATCCTGTCTGACAACATTTCTAAGGTACTTCACATGCTTCACCTACAACGTCTTCGAGAAAAAGAAATTATCATAGCATGCATCCTGTGGACTCGGGGTCACCCTTGTAGTTCATAAGGTTTAGGACCCATGACAATATTAAGACTGGATCTCAATTTCTCTGACTTAGAGGGGAGAAGGAGAGTATCCACTCTTACGGGGGTTCTTCCTAGGATAAGAGATGAAAATTTATTGCAAGTTCAGAAAGATCAGTGCTAAATAAATGATAAAGTAGTGCATACTCATAAGAAAAAGCTAAAAAATCCATTCAAAGGTTACCTTTGCAGTTAATGTCAGCAGTTACTTCATTCCTTTCCATGGTTTCCAATAACTGTCTTACTTCTTCAGCGTTGCCGTTTCTGGCATGATGGAGAAGCTGTTGCTCTGCTTCTGTGCTCATTTCTAGATTTAAAAAATAATAACACTGCTATTATCGAAGAACATATATTAGCTTTTGGATATTATCTGCTAACAGATAAAAGGGAAAAAAAATCATCTTCATTCTGCAGCTAATAAGACAGACACAAGAACTGATTAAATGAAGCAGCTGTAGGGCCAAAACTTGACCTTGAGACTACGTGCCCTTTGTATTATTACTGAAGAAGTGCACTAGACATTTGGGCAAGTTTCTTACTCTCTCAAAGCTTCAGTTTCCTCACCTGCAAAATACAATCAACCTCATGACCTGTTGTAAGACTGTGTCTATGAAAGCACACTGTCAAGGTATTTTGTAAATAGTTATTAGTACCACATCAATAACCAGATATAAAGTTAAAATACGGCAATTCAGCAGTTTGTATAGAAATATCATAAGGCTGAAATGTAAATTAACACAATGTGAGAAACTTGTGAGAAAATAAATTACAGATAAGGATCCTGGAGCCATGATACTTACAAATAACTCTCATATTTTCTTACCAAGCCTCAAGCCAACTATAAAGGACTACAATCAAATTTAAAGCATTGATGTCAAAATGTTATGAACAGCAATTCCCAGAAAAAATACAAATTTCTTTCATACTAATAATCAGTTAAATGCAAATAAATCAAACACAATGATATTTTTTTGCCTACCTGATTAGCAAAAATAAAAAAATTAAACACACCAAATGCTGGAATGAACAGAAAATGTGCACTCCAGTAAACGGCTAATAATATTATGTATATTATATATTATAATAACATTCACACAATCCTTCATATGTTGCAGAGGGAGAGGCAACAATTTGACAAGATGAAATAATTTCAAAATACACAGAGGGTTCCAGGAGATAGCCAAGTAACAAATACCAGGGATCTGTCTCCCCACCTACACAACAACTGCACTGGCTGACTCTGTCCGATGTAACTAACAATTCTTTGGAACTCTGGAACCTCCTGAAGGCTTGCAACTGCCAGGGAAGACTTGGAAGGTAAATGTGGTTAATTTCAGCTCTTAGGGGTAGCAGCTCCCTACCCCCCACCTCCAGCCACTCAGCAGGCACCTGTGCGTGTGCTTCTGGAGCAGCTTGCTGGAGCTGGCATCAGCAAAAAGGACCCTGTCCTCCAAATACTGGGGAGCCAGGCTCTGATCACTGATTGCTGCTTCTGACCACAGAAATGCAGACAAAGAAGTGGGCAGCCATTGTTGTTGCACCTGCACCCTTGCTGCAAGCCTCTCCAGTGGCCTGGACTGCCAGAGGATTTAAAGGACCAGCACCCTTTTTCCCCCTCTCTTCTTTTTTTCTCTTATCCCGCTTAAATTTCCCCTTAATTTCCCTCTTTTAAAGACTAGGACATTCACAAACAACTGCATATATGGGGAAAATTACAATGTGACTGTTCATGCCCACCAAAGGCTCAAAAAAGACATGAGACAACCTTAAGTTTAGGCTGGCCCTCAGCAGAAAGGCAGTCTACAACAATCAAAGACAAACAAACAAAAAAAACCGACAAAAAATTAGCAAACCCTGAGGAAGAGGAGTATCTGATTTCTAGAGTTACTACATTAGATACAAATGTCCAGTTTTCAAAAGCCAAAAAAAAAATCACAAGGCATATAAAGAAAACAGGAAAGCAGGGCCCCTTCAAAGGAAAAAAATAAATCAACAGAAACTGTCCCTGAAAAAGAACTGATGGCAGATATTCTAGACAAAGATTTCAAAAAAAATGTCTTAAAAATGCTCAAAGAACTAAAGGAATATATGGAAAAAGTCAAGAAGATGTATGAACAAACTTAAAATAAAGAGATAGAAAGCCTAGGGACGGTGAGGGGGTTTGCTCTGCCCCTGAAGCCTTCACTGAGGGGCTCAGGCTTCCTGGGTGGAGCTGGAGCTGCTGGGAAGGGGTGGCTCTGCCTCATATGAGTGGCCCGAATGCAACAGGACTGATGTCCTTATAAGAAGAGGAAGGGACTCCAGGGATGGGCACACACAAAGGAAAGGCCGTGTGAGGATGCAGGGAGAAGGCGGCCACCTGCAAGACAAGGAGGGAGGCCTCAGGAGAAACCAACCCTGCCGACACCCTGATCTTGGACTCCAGAGCTGTGAGCAAATAAATGTCTGTTAAGCCACCCAGTCTGTGATATCTTGTTATGGCAGCTCTAGTAAATTAATAAAGATATGATTACAGGAGTCTCCTAAAAAAAGAAAAAAAAAGAAAAAAGAAAGCCTAGGGAATTCCCTGGTGGTCCAGTAGTTAGGACTCCATGCTTTCACTGCCCGGGGCTCAGGTTTAATCCCTGGTTGGGGAACTAAGATCCCATAAGATGCACGGTAGCCCTCCAAAAAAAAAAAAACAATGCATGACTAGATTGCATATAATTTCTTAGATTGTAAATATGTCTATATTTTCTTGAATTTCAGAAGGAAATTTTTTTAATAACAATTTTTCCCCTGAATTTTGTTTAGACAGAACATTGGAGAAAGTATTCTTTACCCGTGGGTGGAGAAAATAAGAGATGTTCTAAGAGAATAAAAGCCTAAAAGGAAACCAAAAAGAAATTTTGCAGCTGAAAAGTACAATAACTGAAATGAAAAATTCACTTGAGGGATTCAAAAGCAGATTTGAGCAGGCAGAAGAATCAGTGAACTTGAAGACAGGACAATAGAAGTATCCTTTTCCTGCTTTTTAAGAATGAATCAAAGAACATTTGAAGTAAGTATCTTCAGAACATACTAGAAATTGTTTATATTACCTTGGGTTCTCACTACATTGGGTTTACAGAAAAAAAAAAAAAAACCCACAATTTTTTTTAAGTTTTTCAACTTCTGTAAAATAAATATGAAGAGGGTAAAATTAAATCTACTTAAACAGTTCATTGTAATATCATATTAACCACGACAGCTGCTCATTAGTGCTGCAATTGGAATTAAGAATCATTCAAAGGTTTGCTGAGTACCCACCAATGACAGAGACTGCTACAGGCACTGGAGGTATGATGATGGACAATACAGTCCCTGCCCCCCAGACAGGGCAAACATGCACACAATCATACCAAATGTGTCAAGTACAGTAATGAACAAGGGACGGTGGCTGTACAGAGGACAAAGGGGGTGATTAGCCCTTTACCTGCATTAGTATGGGAAGGAATCACAGAGAAAGTGAAATTTAAGCTGGGACTTGAAAAATGAGGAGGTCACCAAGACCAGCAGGATGAAGAAGGTTTCCAACCCCGATGGACAACTGTTACACCAGAAACAATCTTGGTTGAAGATGTGATTCCATTTGGTCGTGGTGAATTTGAGATTCCTGTGGGAAACAGAGAGGGAGATGTCCAATAAGCAATCAGCTAATACCAGCCTGAGCAAGAGAAAGCAGTTATAGGCTAGAATTAAAATGGGGGGAGTTATCAGCACATCAGTAGTCATTAAAATCATAGGGGTAAATAAAACTTCTTACTGGGAGAAGACCAACACTGAAGGCGAAGGCGGCCAGTCACTATGGTCCAGCAAGAAAGGCCTAAGCATGGACAGAGGGACAGGAGAGGGCGATGGCACTGAAACCAAGAGGGGAGAGGGTTTCAAGGGGTTGGATAGGTGTGAAATGTCAAAGGAAGGGCAGGGACAAGGCCTGAAAATGCCGACTGGTTTGGCAGCTAGGTCATTGATGAACTCAAGAATACTTTAAGTAGAAATGACAGAGGCAAATAGATGTGGGTAAATTGAGGAGTGAAAGTGGGATGATGGGGAGAGACTGCAGCAGATTCCTTGAAAGCAACTCTGTTTTGAAGGGCTGGGGATAGCTTCAGTTTTCGGATATTAGATACCTGGGCATGTTCGTAGGTTGTGGGACAAGAGCCAGGAGAGAGGAAAAGCTTGAAAGACAGGAGGAAGGAGGGAAGAGAGATGAAAAAGATCCTAGAGGAGCCTGAAGTAAGTGGATGAAAAGCCTAAGCAAGGATTAGCCTTGAAAAGAGGAAGCACCACACTAAGGCCGGGGGCAGGGCAGAGGGTAGTTAAGGGGCCAGTGGGGAGCTGGATAGAGCTCCTTCCTGTCTGATGCTGCCAATTTCCTACGAAGAGAAACAGATTCTTCGGTATCTTCATAGGCAAGAGGAGTCTTACTATGAGACAGGATGGGGAGGGGGGCATGGAGGGGAGAGATAACAGAGGTAAATAGAACAGATTGTTTGAAAATTAAAAAGGGTACAAGGCCAGTTAAATTTCACCGAGACAGAAAATTAAAACTCTTGTTGCTCTATGCCTAAATTCCATATGTGTTCATTTTAACACAGGCACCTGTCTGATTAAAAAATATTCTTAAAACAATTCATTCTCTCCTTTTCAAAGCAATTTCCCACCACATCCATTAAAACTAGCTACTCTACCTGCAGGCTGAGCAGACTCTAAAGGTTTGCCAACTGTAACACTTGGGACTTAGTCAAATAAGCAAGACCTTGAGGGTAAATTCCAAAATGCAAACAGGCATTTTCAACACTTTTCCTTTATAAACTTCTATTACTTTAGAAAGGAGTGGTAGGAGTTGCGGGGTGGGCTGACACTTTGCCCTATCTCCCTTTAGAAACAATTTTGTAAAATCATATATACATTTAGAACTTACTTCCATAAACAAATTATGTTAGGAGCAGAAATAAAAACACAATTTTATAACAAAATAATTTCCTAATGGCTCTAACACCCAGTCAAAATAGCACAACTCCAAAAATACCTGTAATTTAAAGACCAAGTAAACTTCTTAAAATGATAGCTGTACTACAGTAAAACAAAATGATCATTATGTTCCTTTCAGCTATGCTGCAAAGAAACTCAGAAGACGTTCCAAACCAAGACATAAAAACATTCATTATTTTTTCTTCATCCAAGAACCATTATAACTAAAAGTCCACTGCCGTCTATGCAAAACTGAAGATTCAGAATTTGATACATCAATAGTACCTAAAACTTTATTCCTCAGGTCAGCATCTAGGTAGCCAGCTTGGGCTAGGAAGGTGCCCAACATAACATCCACAAGAAGCTGCAGTTTCCCCATCACCTCCAGGGCCAACAACACTTTCCCTATCTCTACTATCACAGTGTTACTATCAAGAAACCCTTAAATGAGGGCTGACCACGGTCCAGGCATTGTTCTAAACTTTGGTGACACACTAATGAATAAAACCAGGCCTTACATTAGGGTAATTTATGTTTTATGTTATTATATATTTTAACATATATAATATATATTAATATATATGTGCTTATATTTATATATATACATATATATACATATATATGTGTGTGTGTGTGTGTATATATATATTCACACTTTTTTTTTTTTTTTTTTTGGCCATGCTACGCAGCTTGCAGGATCTTAGTTCCCTGACCAGGGACTGAACCAGGGCCACAGCAGTGAAAGTGCAGAGTCCTAACCCCTGGACCGCCAGGGAATTCCCAGTAACTTATGTTATACAGAAGTCAACTGTACAAATAAATTACTATCCACATTTCTCAAGAGGTCTGACTTGCCATCTCCACTCCCAACCTCCACTAGTTCCCCTTTATAAACCTTCACAGGACCTTATTTTTGCCACAAATGTCAGTCTGTAGGTGCACATATGGTCATTTCTTTGGCTCTCCGTACACTACACTGTAAACTTAATGAGAAAAAGGGTCCCACATTTCTTATGTGTCCCCACTATATCCCTAGTACCCAGCAAGGTGCCTAGAACAGAGCAGGCAACCAAATATTAATTAAATGGACGGATGGATGAACGTGGAATTAGGTTTTCAAGAACAAAAGCAACACCGATAGGAAGGCCTAAGAGTAACATGTTCATTATAAATGGTACACCTTTATCCAGTGATCAAAAAATGAAGTTTTTTTTCCTTATATGCCACAGGAAATGAATTAAGATCATACCAAAAATCATACCTTTTTAAAATATACACTCCAGGATTATTGAGGATTATCACTGCTTCTTTAATTTGATACATCTCTAATTTATAAATAATTTGTGGTTAACAGTTAACTTTAGAAAAAATACAAAAATCAAAGAATCCAAATTCAAATGTTGAACAGATGTTAAAAAACTTTCTTTGGACTCATGAGAGCTTATTTCAAAATGCACTGTCTCTGATGTTTAAGCCAAAAGAAAGACAAGTAATCCCTTAATGTATTTTATGAGACTAGATTTGAGCCACATCCTATCAGCATATATAGTATTTTTCAGTATCTCTTTGTGGATGTTTTCAGCCACTCTTTTCACATTCACGCAATTCCAAACTCTGTTTTTAAGATTCATGAATGAGATTTTAATGGCCAAGAGAATGTTTTCGAGGAAATAACTAGTCAAAAACATTTTGAG
This sequence comes from Balaenoptera acutorostrata, assembly GCF_949987535.1. Classification (NCBI taxonomy): domain Eukaryota; kingdom Metazoa; phylum Chordata; class Mammalia; order Artiodactyla; family Balaenopteridae; genus Balaenoptera; species Balaenoptera acutorostrata. Next base: position 52,157,061 of record NC_080076.1, on the reverse strand, counting down.
CTTCAAAAACTAGGAGACTAGAGACCTTATGTTTTGCCTTATGTTTCCTCTCCTCCAAGGTCCACTGGAGAAGCCAAGCTTCTAATTCTAAATTATTTTGTGGAAAGCAAATTTCTGTTTTGTTGTTGTGTAAACACTGTATATTACCTAATTAAACTGGTCCCCATACTTGATAGTCCATGCCACTAAATCCCCATTCACTACAGTGGATAAATTCTGTGGCCCTAACAACTCTGAAATCTTGGCAGAGACCCTGAAACTTGTAGCTTAAAGGGCAATCAACATTCAATTCAGTCAGAGGTCTACTATTTTACAAGTTGAACTGCTACTTTTACTATTCCTACAGAATCAAAGTAGAAAATTCCTAGAGAAATCAAAGACAGTGAAGTTCAACAATCAGAGCTAATTCCCCTGAGTACCAGACATTCAGAATATTAAATGATGTGTCCTTTAACAGAGTTCTTAAAGGTGTTTGAAGAGTTAAAATTCAAAGACCTCCAGGCTAACTTTATTTGATCATACATACGGCAATATGTAACTGGACATTATAAAACATCAGGAAAGTATGGTGAATCCTCAAAAACTTAAAACATAGAATTCCCATATGATCCAGCAATTCCACTTCCGAGTATATACCCAAAAGAATTTAAAGAAGGAACTGCTGAAAGAGATATCTGCACATTCATGATCACAGGAGCATTCTTCACAAGAGCCAAGAGGTGGAAGCAGCCCAAGTGTCCAGTGGTGGATGAATGGATGAGCAAAATGTAGTATATACATACAATGGACTATTATTCAGCCTTCAAAAAGAATGAAATTCTGAAACGTGACACAACAATCATGAACCCTGAACACATCATGCTAAGTGAAATAAGCCAGACACAAAAGGACAAACACATGCCTCCACTAATATAAGATACTTGGAGTAGACAAATTCACGCAACCAAAAAGTAGAACGGTGGTTATTAAAAGCTGGGAGAGGAGAAAATGGGGAGTTAGTGCTTAACAGACAGAGTTTCAGTTTGAGATGATGAGAAAGTTCTAGAGATGGATAGTGGTGATGGCTACTGCACAGTATACTTAAAAATGGTTAAAAACATATATGTATTTTACCACAATTAAAAAAAAATGAGGGGGTTCAGTTGTTAAGACTTCGTGCTTCCACTGCAAGGAGTGTGGGTTCAATCCCCGGTCGGGGAACTAAGATCTCACATGCCGCACAGTACGGCCCAAAAATTAAAAAAAAAAAAGAGGAAGCATCTGAAATTTGGCTCTAACAGTTGAGAAATAGCTTTTGTACTATTAACAGAGCCAAAGGAAGCTAATTATTCAAAACTTGTTATGACTATATGTTGTGATGATTTTTAAAATTCTCAGATACTGATTTTATGCTTGGTAATACATTATTAAAATAATATTTGAAATATACTGTATACTAGGGATTTGAATAGTGAGAAAAATTAAGTATTTATGAATACATATATTTTACAAACTAAGTATTTAAAACAAAAAATCTCTAGTGTGCTCAGCACTGCATTCCGAAGAACACTAGTTAGCTGCTTAATGGCGCTTTCTTTTTCCAATATTTGTCCTTCCAATATTGTATTTTTAATATAAGGAAAATATTAAAAAATTAAAGTGACTATGTTAAAACATGGCGATAGAAATAGAGTTTTGCTCTCAATCTTATTAGTTCCTAGCAAGCAATCATTAAGTTCTTTTATGTGATCATATATTCCTCAGTGTATGTATGTGTGTGTGTATATACCTATTTGTACATAGGCATATACAAATATGTATATATAGAACTATGACATTTGTGATAACACAAATAATTAAATGCATTTTTTTCTTGGTTTAGAAATTTAGCTTTGGTAGATAGATTCATATTTAAGCTAAGACTGATTTTAGAGATGAAGAAACTGAAAAGCACAAAGAAAAAGTTAATTGCCAAGGGTATGGCTTTAATAGCCACAAGCAGAATCTAGCACTTCTTATCAAGGGATGAAATATTATTAATGCTATATATTTATAAAACTCAATTCAGCTTCTAAAATTAAAGGTCCTAGTTACTGTTCATGTATGAGCACTGAGGAAGCTGAATCTGAATTATAGTTTAATCCCCTCATTTTAAGAAGATTTACTGACTGAAATGAGACATCCAAAATACGGCAATTTAAGGAAAATGACAGCAAATTTTAAAGTCTATTTTAGGAAGCACTTGCCTTTTTTAAAAATATGAAATTAAATTAAAAATCACTTAATTTTTAATTCAGTGAAACTTTTTCTCTAACTTCAACAGGACCCTGTGTCCTGATAAACGACATCACCTCTTTTGCAGGAGAAATGATAGACACCTGGCTATAATTGTGATATGTCTTACTACAGTTTGTAAGCCATTGAAATCAATGTAAAATGCCTATACCAAATTATTTACTTTATATTCGACTTATTTACATTACTGTCTCTTATTCATTACGTACCCACACTGACTTGGATGCCATACAGTTATAATAAAAGAACAAGCCTACTTGCTGCCTATTTATTTATTATTTTACCGTTATTCAGTCGAAAATGTAAATGTTTAACAAAACTGTTGAAAACGAAATAAGCTTCATGGCCTTGCTTTATGAAATTGTTTAAACCTTAGGTTGCTATACATTTTATCTGCTTCACAAACAAGAACTAACCCTCAGATGCAGCCCTGATTTCAATTTGAACTTCGTAGATTCTACTGTTAATAAACAGTTAATAAAAATTATTAACTATTGTTTCAAAACAGTTTGGCCCATAGAAGCAAACGGCAGAAAAGTCCACAAATAAGATAAATACAGTTTTAGATAATAATACCAACCAGGAGGCTGATCAACTGTTACCTTCCAATGAAAAAATTCCTTAAATTTTAGATAAAATGTATTTAAATGTTTCCCATTTTATTTCACATTTGAAAATTATCTTCCAAGCTTAATGAAACGTGTAATAATACTGACCAGTTATCCACCATATGGCCAGAAGTTTCTCTTTAAAGGAAAACTTTAAACAACAAAGTAAAAATGTGGTTACTTTCCATTGTCACATGATAGGAAACTGTACAGTTAAAGACCACTTTCACTGTATAGTACAGTAATTTCCTATTTGCTGGCTGATGAATACAACTCAGAAAAAGTTACTGACCTACTATATCATCTTACTTTAGGCATTAAAAAGTATTCTTATACTTGCCCAACTTATTAGTGGATGAGATCAGGTAAGAGAAAAAAATGCAACATTTCTAGGGATCAAGAACATCCTGTAAGATACTTATATGACATTATGATCATCAATATATTCTGTACAGAATGCAGGAGTATCTTTTCTGACACGTCATTAATGAATCCTGGTGAGATTGGTATCAGCTGGTGCCTATACTGCTAACACCTGTCCTCTTCCTAGGACCTGGAAAGAATTTACAAATCAATAAAGTTCTAATTACCACCAGACTTGGCTAAACCACTTCAAATTTCTTACATGTGCTTGCTCTATCCTCCATATGTTATTAGTTAGGCTGATTTCAACCTTCTATTGACTACTTTTCTCAGTGAATACATATAATGTACAAAAGCTCAGCTCCTAGTAATAGCAAGAGGTAAGAAATTGCCAAAGTGTCAAGTTTGAGGTATTATAACTATAGATATGTCTAAGTAAAATAAAGCCACATGAAGAAAAAATGTGTTAAATAGACATTGCACCACGTTATCACACAAAAGAAATTGGCTGTATTTTTCTACCTAGTTGCTGGTTCTAAACAAGTATCATTTCCCTTTGCTTTGGGGGAAGAGTGGGAAAGCAATTGGCACAGAAGTAACATCTAGCTGCTCTGAATTACAGGTATAAGTGCTGTGCAAATAATACCTGCAAGGCTGAGCAGCCTCCAGAGACAAGGATTAGCCAGCCCCCCACCCCCAAATTTCTGCTGATGAACAAGGAGATATTTAGCAAGTGTCATCTGATAAACAGACCCTGGCAAAACCCTACACTGATACACAACAACTGCTCCAGATAAATCTACTCAACTTGCAGCAATTAACTCCTATTTTGCATATCAGTTGCTCAATGCTGGGAGAGTTGCTCTGCCTGGGAGAAAAGAAAAAGATAAATTTTAAAAGGAACTTTACTGACAGTTTTCTCCTCTCCCTCCTCCCCCTCCCCACAGACTAGAGATAGAGCCCTTAGTTTAGAACCTGGGGATGAAAAACAGGTTGAATTTTATAACTATTCTGTAATTAATACAGAGACCTTTAAAATCTCAGCTGGGGAATTCAGAAATTACACCTAGGCACACCAGCTGCAAAAAATTCGTTGCCTCAAGAGTCAGACCACGAACATTGCTAAGCCATCAAAACAAATCAAAGTATTTTCCAAATTCTGAGTCAAGAGGTGAGGATATCTTGAACTCTATATCCAGAATGCATCAATTACAATACAACGGCTGAGATTTTCAAGGAAAACACACCACTGATTTTAAAGCTGATTTCATTGTTATCAACTATCCACAAAAGCCTAACCGCTAAATTTGCAACATTCAAACAGTCTAGTTTAAGTTAACATCGTCTGCCAACAGTTCAACTTCACAATACAATCTGCATAAAGCAAAGGCTTTCACAACTGAAAACTAATATTAACTACATCAGGATAACCCTTTTCAACGCCTCCTGCCAATCAGCAGGGCCCCCGGGTAAATGAATCCTTGTTTCTCTTGTGCTGCTGTAATCTTTCACACTGTTTCTGAATTCCTCTGATAGTCCTTCATGCTAGTAGAATTGAGCACGAGGTACACTGTGAGAATGGTCACGTGAACAGCTCGTGACTTCCACTGTGAATCAATCCTCTTCACGCCAGTAGGAAACTAAAAGTTGGAATGCACACATCCAAGTACCGAGAAAGCAAGCAGCTGACTTAGTAGGGAATGCATGTGGCACCAGGACGAAGTCCTAACACCCGAAGTGGAAATGCAACAAATGCCAACATCTTGCTGCTTGTAACAACTAACTTCCTCGCAGCGCTGGAGCAGCCAGGGACTTCGGGGAAGCCTACCTCTGGCTCAGAGCTCGGCATCTCCAGGCCACGACCCTGACCATCCTCGGAGACGCGCGGAAGACGCGCCCTCGCCCCCCACCACGCGCGGACAGACCTGCCCCACCACCAGGCAAGGGGGGAGCCCGTTCGCAGGGGAACCGGCCTAGGAAACTGACCTACGCGGTCACCCGGGCTCCCAGAGCTCCCGGGATGGGGACCACAACAGCAGGCTCCCCGTCTGCCCGCCTCACGCCCAGGAAGCGGCCATCAGCTGGCTCGCACCCCCGGAAGACTCGCGGCCTCGCGGAACGTCGGTCTCCGGGATCCCTGCGCCGGGAACCGGGTGGAGCGCAAGGCAGCCAGGCACCACTCCGCGAGGTGGCGCCGCCCCTCCGCGCGGCCGGCCCCACGAGCGCGCGCGCGCGCCCTGATTATTTACGGCAGGCCCGTGCGGCACGTGACCGGCGCGCGGGCCTCGGGGCGCGCTCGGCACCCGGCCCCGCCCCCGGCCTGGCACGTCCCGCCCTTAGCACGCTCCAGTTCCGCCCGGACTACCGAGGACGGTTCCAGGCTTTGCCAACCGCAGCCGGGAAGGGCAGAGCCTTCGCGCTCCTCCCACCACGCCCCGACCCGAAAGATGGATGGATCCTGCTTCGAAGGCCCCCCCCAAGCCAAAGCAAATGTAAATACTGGGTTAATGCTCTGGAAATTTGTTATTAAGCCAATACATCACCCAGCTGCCCAGATTTTTTCTTTTCTGCTTTGGTTACCACTTCACTTTACCCATGGGAACTTAATAGGCACTGTAAATTGGCTGCACCTCTTTCTCTTTTCACATGTCAAAGAATGGTCTTTAAATGCTAACAGGTGTAAGCATGTAAGATGTATATGAGTGAGGTATGCTTAAAGAGAGAAGGTTTTCCAAATTTTCCTTCACTTCCTCCCCCCATCAAATATCTTTCATAAAGAGTCCACCTCTTCAGACTCGCACAACAGGTCTAGCCAGAGCAGTTAACACATAGTCTATAATGTGAAAGTTCAAACTCTAGTGTAATTACACCCTTTTAAAAAATGCATAGCTGAAAAAGACAAAGGAAATTATGAGCATAGGGAAAATTTTTCAACTTTCTTGTATTTTCCAATGTATTTAATGAACATGTTCTTTTGTAATGAAAACTAATAAATAGGTATCATTTTTAAGGGACTGTAGATTTGCAGTCAAGTCTAGAGAACCTATTCCAGGCCGGTTGGTGATGCACTACATGTGATACATGATGTGGCAGATCTCTTAGAATGTCTGGAGAACACAAGCAGCCTTGCTTATACATCCCAGCTTAGCATCATCTTTTATTAAGAAAAAAAGGGCACTTGAAGAGCACAATACTTCGACTGTAAATTGTGTGGTAACTAAGGCAGTCATATTTGCCTCTCAAAGAAGAAACCTCAGCTTATTTTCTAAGGATACTGAATTATCTTCCCAGCCAAAATAAAAATTGACTACCAAAATAATTTTCCACATGATTCCACAAAAGCCTTTATTTTCACTAACATGATTTAATTGCCAAAATTCACTACTCTTTTTTCAATTCACTTTACTCTCTTCTTGAGTTTGTAAATGAAAACACATCCTAGCCAATAAGAGGATGAGAGTAACAGGAGGTAATCATCATGACTACCAATAAAAGAAGTTCTGATCTTGGTAAGGTCACTCATTGTACATATTTTTACAGGAGTCTCTTTGATATTTATATAAACAATCTTTAGGAAAAGCTATCTCTTTGGCATTTTTATTTCTGACTAGTACAGATAAAAACACAACAAGGGTGTAACAATTCTTACTGTAGAACACTGCTATCCAATGGACTTTCTGCAATGATGGAAATGTTCTATAATTCTACCTTGTCCAATACAGTAGCCACCGGCCACATATGCCTACTGAGCTCTTGAAATTTGGCTAGTGTGATTAAAGATTTGAATTTTTAATATTATTTAATTTTAATTAATTTTAATTTAAATAGCCATATGTGGCTAGCAGCTACCATAATGGATAGTGCTGTTCTAGAACAAGAAAGCAATTACTATATTGCCCCCAGTTGTGTCATACTCTATTTTGAGAAACGTGTGGCAGACATAGAACATCTGGAAACAATAACTATTTTCTCCAAACTCTTTTCTGAGCTTGTGAGCAGGTAGATATTTTAACTTTGCAGATGGAGCATGTTAAAGGTACTATGTCAATAAAGATGTTAAAAAAAAAAAAAAGTTACTATGTCACTCATCTACAATGCATGTAAGTAGGAATAGAACTGGTAGGTCTGGATGAATAGAAAAGGGATTTGGGAGTAACTAACCCTTTGCCCTGCCATTCCCAGGCCTGCCTGACCCAACTGAAAAGTTAACCAACTTCAGATCACAATGTGCTTCATCAGAATTACCCATTGCCTGGACCCACTAGGATTCTTTTGTTCACTTGTTTCGGGTAACTTAGGAGCCCACAACTACTACTGCCCACCCCACATTCCAGCAATTCCCTCCAGAATAAGATTCCCTCCAGATTACAGTACCCAATGTTTGTGTCCCTGCAGTTTTGTCTTAGCCTGAAACACCCCAGAATGCACTTCATGCACTGCATGTTTTAAAAACACTCCCCCCGGTGACAGTGTGACTTTGAAGTGCTGCAGGAGCACACTAAAGGCTTATTAAAAGGAGGATTTTATGAACTGAGACTTTGGGGAGGGCTTTGGGTAAATATCGCCTGGAATGCTGAAAAGTAGGTCAGATGTAATCAGGCAAATCCAGATAATTCGTTGAGTTGGAAATTAACCATCCCCTAAACCTACATATTAAGTGCTTTGTAGTTATTATTAACCCAAGACCATCAAGGCTATGATGTCATTGTTTTTTTTTAATGCCATTTTTTGTTTGTTTTTTAAATTTATTTATTTATTTATTTATTTATTTTTGGCTGTGTTAGGTCTTCGTTTCTGCGCGAGGGCTTTCTCTAGTTGCGGCGAGCGGGGACCGCTCTTCATCGCGGTGCGCGGGCCTCTCACTGTCGCGGCCTCTCTTGTTGCGGAGCACAGGCTCCAGACGCGCAGGCTCAGTAGTTGTGGCTCACGGGCCCAGTTGCTCGGCGGCATGTGGGATCTTCCCAGACCAGGGCGCGAACCCGTGTCCCCTGCATTGGCAGGCAGATTCTCAACCACTGCACCACCAGGGAAGCCCAGTGTCATTGTCTTCTCTCTCTTAAAAGCTGTCTAAATTTTTTTTGTCATTTGTGCCATACACAGATTTAATAACTGAAATGAGTTGGTATATTTTCAGATATTAAATTATTTTTATCTAGACTTAATTCTGTGCCTGTCCTTCTTTTCCCAGGTGTGTGACACACAGATGTCTAAGCAACTGCCTTCCACTAATGATTGATTTTGCTAGGTCCCCACACAAAAAGTTTAGGAAGGTCCCCTCTATCTGTAGTTCCTTGATTGCTAGCAACAAGCGGTGACACTGGCTAACTTAAGCAAATAGGGAATGTATTGCACAGTATCAAAACAACATCTGAAAATCTGGCCCAGCAAGGACAGGACTAGGGCGCTTCCAGGGATCTGGGTAGGAGGAACTAGTCTACAGGTTTTCCAGGTTGCTACCACTGGCAAAGAATAATTTCCATTTATTTTTGTTTTCCTATCCTTTTGTCTTCCCCCTCAGAAAAGGCAAAATTGAGAGAGAGACATACAGAGAAACAGACACCTTTTGGTGTTCAGGGCAGGGTGCCTTGGCTGGCAATCCCACAACACTACAGTAAGTCCCCTACATACGAACGAGTTCTGTTCTGAGAGCGCGTTCATAAGTCCAATTTATTCCTAAGTCCAACAAAGTTAGCCTAAGTACCCAACTAACACAATCAGCTATATAGTACTGTACTGTGATGGGTTTATAATACTTTTCACACAAATAATACACAGAAAACAGACACACAAAAATAAACATTTTTAATCTTATACTACAGTACCTTGAAAAGTATGGTAGTACAGTACAACAGCTGGCATACAGGGGCTGGCATCAAGTGAACAGGCAAGAAGAGTTACTGACTGGAGGAGGGAGAAGAGGTGGGAGATGGTAGAGCTGAAGGGTGGTCAGCAATAGGAGACAGAGTGCTAGCTGCAGTTTCACTCATGCCTGATATTGATGGAACGCACATTCGCATCTTTGAAAGTTCGCAACTTGAAGGTTTGTATGTAGGGGACTTACCTTCCATAGGAAAGGCAGTTCCCCACTGACGCACGCGCTAGCCAGGTCCAGTGCTATTACCAGAAGAAAGAGCAATGGATTATGGGCAGCTACAATCACAAAAATGCCCATTATATTCTCTTTTTTGTTTTTCAATCAAACCCTTCCCTTTATAGCTTTTCTCGTAAGGCACGGGCTCCTTGGGCAATATTTCCAATTCCATCTTTAGCCCTTTGCTCTATTCATCATGAATATACCCCTGCTTTTCCATCCATAACTGTCTGGTCAAGCAATGTGCCTGACAATTACACTACCCCTTCTTGGAAGCCTCAGAAAGTCTGCCTTGCCCATAGTTCCCTATTGAGGGCTTCCTTACGCAGCCTATGATTCTTGGCTTAGCGGAAGGCGCAGGGCTGGGACCTAACCAAACGGAACGTTTTTATCAGGCTTACCAAAGGCCCGTAGATATGCTCTGCCCAACAGAAAAGATCTCTCCTGGGTACTATTAAACCATCTAGATTCTCTCTGGGTCCATTTGACTGTGAAGTATACAAAGTACAGTGTTCAGCCAGGGTAGAAGCAGAAAAAACATAAAGAGGGAAGTGAAGGCAGAGAGAAAGCAGAAACCATGGGCTGGCAAGGAGAGTAGAAAAGAGGTGATTGGGAATAGCTGAAGCAAGAGCAGAGAGAGAATGAGACGCGGAGTGTGGAAACACTAGTGTGGGGAGCGAAGGGTGAGGCTCCTGTCTGAGAAGGCACTAACTGCTGCCTGCAGCTGTATCTTCAACCACCTGTCAGAGTAGCACAGATGTTTCTGCTTTTCTCTCTCTATATTGTTGCAATACATTCCTACACTTTGTATTGCAAACAAAGTGATCTAACCTGATGTAACATCACTGTGATGTTAACCTGAGTGTTTCTCTGTTCCTTGACCCAAAAGGAGACTCACACCATGACGACCCCTTTCTTGCTCTCAGCTCTCTCGTTCTTCAAATCTCTAACAAACAACCCTGTCGATACCACCTTTCTTCTCAACAGCTACCCCTCCCTTTAAGGTCTCTACAGCTCCTTGGCTCTTGTGAAACTTTGAAAACACATCTCTTTTCCAGATTCCCCCTAAGCTCCACTGTCCATTCCTGAGTGACCACCAGTCAACACCTGATACAGCCAGCTCGAGGGCCCCACTCTCTCTGTGAGTTACCATAGCATGTGACATTAGTCTACTTACTGAAGTCACAAAGATCGAACAGAGGGGATTTGATGGGCCAGTCTGAGCCCTGCATTGGAAGTACAGATCCCAGACCCCTGGATCTTAGATCTGGAAGAGTCAGAAGAAACCATCAAGCCCAACTTCACACCTAAAGCCAGACTGTTCTCAACCACATTCTGAAGGGGTATTTGCCCAGCCCGGGAACCTCCTGGACCGGCAGATCACTGCCTCACAGCGCAGCTCAAACCGCTTTCCCTGACTGCATTATTACTGTTAGAGGTTCCTCTTTACAGAGGCAAATGCTAGCTCCACACAGCTCTCACCTGTTAGTCAATATAAAGCTGAACAGAACAAACTGAATTAGCCTTTCACAGGCCATTCTTCTAAAAAGTTAAAGAAAACTAGTGTGAGCTGCCCTGATTTTTCTTTCCTGGGCTTACACTCCCAGATGTTCCAACCTGTGTTTATTCTCCAGCTGGTCGTGGCATTCTGATACACAGTTTGTACTTTTATCTCTTAAACTTTAGCACCCAGGATTAAGCAAATCACATCTGCTTCTATAAAGCTAAAGAGTGTAGAGAAATCTTAGTCCTAGTCTATCAACTTCGCTAAACTAAACTTTTGCCTTTTTTCCATCCTTATTATCTTGACCTCTCCACTGCCCTCTGGTGGTGGCTAATTTTTTCTCAAGTGAGAGAGAATTGGAGAGAAAAGAGATTGGTGAAAGGAGGGAGGTACTGCAGAAAAAAAAAAAAAGAAGTGATTACACTTATATACAAATTCTTGGCCTCATGAAATTTATAATACAATTTTGGAGGCAAAGTATACAGTGAAAATTAACAAGAAAGACAAGCCATAATAACACCTAAAACTGATAAATAAAACAAATTCTAAAGGATTTGGGAAGATGAGATCATTGAGGACTAGAATAGAGAAGATGTACAGAAGTGGTGGTATTTACGCGTAGCCTCAGCTTTAGATCGGAGACAACAGGAAATGGGAAATGAGTACCTTCAACATAGTAAGCTTGAGAGATGCAGCAAGAAACTGAAGATGCGAGAGTATATTTGGGGCAAGAGTTCAGGGCTAGAAAGAGATTTATGAATCACCCACAAATATCCATAACATTGTAGGATTACCAACAGAAAGAAGATTGGATGACATGTAAGGACTTACCAGAGCAGAGAGACTCTGTCATCCATCCATGTCTTCATTAGTCAGTAAATACATATTAACTTAGTAATTGACATGATTTTGTGAGTGGATACATGTGCAAGGCACTGTTTTAGGCTGAGAGAAAAAAAGATGACTCTGGTAACAGCCTTGCCTTCAGGAATTTAAGAACTTAGTAAATGCAGATGAGGCAATGTAAGACTTGTACATCAGCAGGTATATTAAGAGATAGAAAATAGTAAGAACCATAAGTAAAATTCAGACAAAGGAGGAATGAGAGGAAGAAAGTTTTGTTTTCGAGCTGGGGCTATCAGTGAATACTTTACAGGAAAGATGGCTTTTAAAGTTAAGCCATTAAGATGGATGGGATTTGACGGTGTGGAAATGGTTGGGGAAGCGACGTGTTAAGCAGATGAGACGTGGGCAAAACCGGCTAAGAGGGGGTGGGTGACATAAAGCTAGCACAGGGCCTTACACAGTGTAGACCACACTGCAAATTCATGAAACTAAACATTGACTGGATTCTCGGCACTGCCCAACAACCCTCTGTCCTGAGCGGAAGCTGGAGGGGCAGGTAGTGGAAGGAGCCTTTGAGAGAGACAAGCGGAGGTGACAGAGGGGTGAGAGCTCAGAGGTGAGGTCTGGACTAGAGAGCTACATTTGTGACCATCCGTGTCGAGGGGACGTGAAGCCATGAGCATTGCAGGAGATGGCCTAGGGAGAAAGAAGAACAGAGCAAGAAGATGAGGGGCCAGGACTGAGCTTTGCTTCCTGTTCTTCACCGCACTTCTTTTTCTCCTCAAATTCCTCACCCCACCAGCTCCCTGGCACACCCTCAGCAGATGACTTTGCCTCCTACTTTACCAAGGACACAAAAACCATTAGTTGAGAACCCCACAAACTTCTGACCACCAAACCAACAGGCTTACCTGCAGCCTTCTTACTTTTCCTCTTCTGTTAAAATGGAAGGGGTACCCCTCCTGTCTAAGGCCAGAGCCCTCTCGTGCCGTGTTGCCAATCCCTCCTCCTCGGCAACCTCACTCCATCAACCCTCTCCTAGATCTTCCAGTGCTCTCACGATGTACCCGTTCCACAAGGGTTCTCTAATCGCTGCCATCTTTTAAAAACCCTCCTGCCAGAGAGTGGTACCGTCTCCCTCCTCCTTCAGAGTTAAACTGCTTGAAAGCATGGTCTCCACTGGCTCTCTCCATCTCCTCTGCACTCTCTCCTCTACTCTCTGTTCTCAGCTTCCACTCCCACTACTACACTGAAACTGCTGTGGACACCAAAGGCCTCCTCATTGCAAAATCCAATGGACACTTACAAGTCCTAACTTTAATTGACCTTTGGCCATATTTGACACCAGTGACCCCTCCCCTCCTCCTGAGAATGCTCTTCCCTTTAATGTTGCAAGTTCTGCCCTAAACTCTACCTCTCTTCACACTCTCCTTGGGTGAGCTCACGTTCCCCCATGGCTTCCTAACCCTCTGTATGCTCACGTCTCACACATCTGTAACTTGGGTCCCAACATCACTCCTGAGCTCCTGACCACACAGCAGTTCATCAAACTCAGTTACAACTAAAAGGGCAGTTGCTCCTCTCCCCTCCCCCAACTGGCAGCCCTCCTTCTGTTCTCTTTCTCAGTGGCAAGCACTCTAGTCTCTGTTCCTCATTCTCCCCAACCTACCTTTTGCCCCACACTCAACCCTAATCTATTCTTCACTCTGTAGTCAGAGGATGTTTCCAAAATTCCAATCTGATCAACTAATTCTCTTGCTTAGAGTGCTACTCTGCCTTTTCCTTGCTTCGGGATGTAGTCTAAATTCCTTCGCATCAGAGTGTCCCGATTCGGCTCTCGTCATTATCACCGTGGTATTTTACACTTCAGCAGTTGTGAACAACTTTCAGTTCCCCGTATTGACACGGTCTCTGATGGTTTAGGACCTTTGCCCATGTTGTTCTTTTGTGCCTTGAACTCTCTTCCCCAGCTTCCTCATCTTGCCGAGGCTTATTCTATATGCAGTCTGAGCTTGGAAATCACTTCTCTCCAAAGGCCTTCCTTGACCGCCTATGACTGGGCTATGTATCCCTCCCATAGGCTTTCCAATTTACCTTGTACTTACTATGATAACTTTTGTCACATTGTGCCACAAACGCCTCTTTATTTGTCTGTATCTTTCATCAGACTAGAAGTGTACTGAAGGCAGGGAATGCCTTATTCAGCAGTTCACCCCCTTTATCTAACACAGTGAATGGCACATATTAGGAAATCAATACATATTTGCTGAATTAATGAATGAACTTGGACTTTATGTCTAAAATGTTTTATCCAAGGTAGGAGCCAGCGTAGTCAAGTGGCAGGTGCATAAAATTTTGAATCAGAAACCTGAATTGAATCCCAGCTCTCTGCCTCTTAACCAGCTGTATGACCATGAACAATCTATTTAACTTCTCTGAATTGAGAGCCTACCCAATGCCAGGCACTGTACTGAGTGCTTGCAAGGTAAAGATAAAGAAAGACATGGTAACTGCCTTCAAGGAAGCTGAGTCCAAAACAATGTGTAGGAGGTGGGAGGAAAGAGCATCCCAGGTAGGGGGAGTAACGTGTGAGAAGAACTGCAGGCGAGCAATTGATCATGTGCCTTCCCAGGGGAAGTGGATATAATTCAGTAAAGCCAGAAGAGAAGGTGCAGAACAGAGAGTTGGGATGAAGCAATGAGGCTGGAGAGATACAAGAAGCCACGTCATGAAGGGCCCTTTACAATGTGTCACAGAGTTTGAGATTCATCCTCAAAGCCATGGAGTTAAAACCCCAAAGAGTTTTAAGCAGGAGAGTCACAATATTAGCTCTGTATCAGAGAAAGAGCTACGTCTAGTGGGGAGGTGGAGAATGGGCTGAAAGACAGTGAAGTCAGAGGCAGGTTAGGAGGCTGTTGAGTAGTCCAGTCAAGGGGCCTCAGCTTTGGCAAGGACTTTGAGGATGGAGAATAGTAGTAGGAGACTGATTCAAGAGACATACGTGACAGAACAGAAAGAACTTGATGACTGGCTGCATGAGAGGGGTGTGACACAAGGAAGAGTACAGACGGCACCCAAGTTTCTGGTACAGGCAATTGGTATACAGAGGTGCCACTTACTGAGATGGGGACTGTGGAAGATGGAAAGGCTTTCGAACAGAGGACTGATATGATCAGAGTGGTCCTGCAATGAGGGAGTTGTGTTGGCAGGAAGCAGGGTGGGAAAGGGACATGTCTGGAGTCGGGAAAATGAGCTAAGAAGTTACTGCAGTAGTCTAGGGGGAGCTGAGAGGGCCTGAACTAAGGTTAGCGGTGGGAATGGAAGGGAAGGTGGAGTAACAATAGACACGGTCGGCAGTTACAGTGGAGAGTCCTAGAGGATAGGATTACATAGCTGCATTGGGAGGGCTGGCCTGAAGGTCTTTGAACGCCAAGCAGAACTGAGACTTGATGCAACAGGAAAAAATAAAACTTTACACTATTCCTGAACAAAGTAGCATGTGAGGAATACTAGTCTAGCAATAGTATGCAAGGAGTACACTAGAACTAGAATGAGAAAAGGATGGAACCAGAACTAGAGTGAGGAGACAGTGGAGGCTGCAAGGGGAATTGGTTATCATTCCAATATAGCACTGTGAGAAAGTGGCTATTACCAAGGAAGCACCTGAGATACAATACTTGTGACTCATTTTGTGTGAGATGTAAAAAAGAGGAAACAACAGACATGTAACCATGGTACATGTAACATTCTCATAAATTACTTGTTTACATATCTACCTTCATCAGACTATGGTCTTCTTGAAATCAGAAACTGTGTCTTATTTATATCTTTAATATATAGCCCAGATTATGGCATAGATCAAGACTCAGTAAATATTCTGAAGTGACCAACTCAGTGAATAACTAAGTTGGAAGGGCAGATTATGTATGAAACCAAGGTAGTTTGGGGATGGTTTTGAATTTGGCGGAGAAATGTTGAGTTTAAGATGACATCTAAAATGTCCACTTGTAAATGTTTTATAGATGCTTACAAAAAGAGTAAGTGCTCAGAAGCTCAGTAGAGAGAAGATACCCAAGAGGTACGCCAGGCGGTCATCAGTATTAATCATCCCCACAGCCCCCTCCCGCCATCTGCATCTGAACAAACAACACTGCAGCCTCAGTGGCTTCCTGTTACAGCTCAGTGTGGTCAGGATGGAGGCTCTGCTCTGAGTGGCTGTTCAGACCCGGGTTCTTTCCACGTGAACACCACCATCGTCAATGCACGGTCCCCAGAGTCACTGCAGGAGAGAGTGTAGAGGATTATCCTGCAGGTTTTACGGAGAGGCTGGAAAGTAGTTCATATCACTCCATCCTCCCGTTTTTGTTCTCTCAGGCAGGCTTCACAGAGCGCCGTTCTCGACTATCCATTTGCCTTTTCAATCCATTCTCTGCCCTCCTCTACTCTGCTCTGTGTCCTGGGAGGCTGGCCCCTAGGAAGGCTAAGCATTCTGGCACTCTGGCTTCCAGGTGGGTTCACAGAATGAGAGGTACCAGCAGGAGAGTGTAAACAGAAAGAGAGAGAGGTTGAGGTATCTATGACATCATTACCCCCACCCTTTGTCAAGAACTCCTGACAGTGGCTGCATTTTTCTATAGCCACAGCTTCTGTTATAGCAACAGTCCCTGTTCTACGGCTCCAGCTCTTGCCGGCCTCCAAAACTCTATTCCTTCAATTCTGGGGGTCTAAGCAGCTTCCTGCGGTTAATAGTTCCTGGCTGCTTCTTGTGGGGTCCCTTAACCTTGCCCATTCTTCTGTAAATCGTCCCTTCTTAATCTCCCCTCAGTCAAATCCTTTGAGTGTGCCATTTGTATCCTACTGAAACCCTAACTGACACATTGTTGACTAGCTCACATTCATTCCATTTCAGATACCAATGTGCTCTTCTGTGGATGATTTAATTAATTTGTTCTACCAAAAAGGGTACAAGTGGCCACTGTAGTCAAAATTCCATTTCAGAACCTCATCCTGAAAGCTTTAAGTCCACATACTCTATAGGAGGAGAGAATCCCTTCTTTTCATTAGACTCCAGAAATGGTTATGCAGGTAACTCTTGTCTTCCTCCACAGCTACAGACACTCCATAAAGTGATTTGAGTCACTCTATTCTCTTTCTCAGTAGTTTTATTCTTCCTTTTCCTGTTGGAGACCATTTCCACTTATGCACCCAAGGATACATCATAGATGTATTTTTAGTAATACTAGATACCATTTTCTGAAAGCTAAGACACATGCTAGGTGCTCCATTATTTAATTGTTTAACAACTTTCAAAATAGATATTAACATCTTTATTTCATAAGTAAGGAAACTAACACTTGGAGAAGCTAAATAACTTGTCCAAGGTCAAACAATTAGTACATGAGTCAGGATATGAATCAAATACTGTACTTTAAAAAAAAATTTTTTTAAAAATATATAACCCATTCATTTTATTTATTTTATTGATTTTTTAAAAATTTTGGCTGCATTGGGTCTTAGTTGTGGCTTGCGGGCTTCTCTCCAGTTGTGGCGTGCAGATTTTCTTCTCTAGTTGTGGTGCATGGGCCCCAGGGCACATGGGCTCAGCAGTTGTGGCGAACGGGATTAGTTGCCCCGCAGCATGTGGGATCCCAGTTCCCCAACCAGGGATCGAACACGCATCCCCTGCATTGGAAGGTGGATTCTCCAGTATTGGACCACTGGGGAAGTCCCCAAATACTCTACTTTTAAAGCTCATGCCCTTAACCTCTATGCTATCTTGCTAGGACCTAAGTACCCATAAACGGGTGATGCGCTTAGAAATAAGTGGTGGGTAACTGTAAAACAGCAGTAGTGGGAAGGAGAGAGAGAGTGGGTATATAAATGAGTAGCTGACAGAGATTTGCTTGGTATCATGCAAAGACCAGGGTTAACAGAGCTAGAGTGGTGGCAAGAATCACTTTAGATAATCAACGTTAAGTCACAGGAGATGGGAAAGAGGAAAAACTGATTTCGTATACACATTTAGAAAAAGCAGATAAGAGGTCTAGAGTTTTGTTCCCACCAGCAGTTGCTGAGCTTCAGGTGGGAACTCCTTCATGGTAGGAACCGTGTCTTACTAATACTGATATCTCCAGCAAGCATGATGAATCTTCCACAGAGTGTGCAGCAAAAAATATTCACTAAGTTAGATAGTGAAACTTCATACTGTTTTCTGTATGAAGTATTATAAAGATGTTTACCTTATAATGTTTATTAATTATACAGCTCTGTAAACTCTGTGATAAAAATAGTAGTAACATACAATAAGATGTTAAGATACAATAAGATGTAAGATACAATAGTAACATAACATACTATAACATAACCTATACTAAAATAATAATATTTACTGAATGTTTATTATATGCTAGGCAATATACTATGCCCTTTACACAGGTTAGATCATTTCATTTCCACAATAATCCTATGAAATAGATACTATTATTGTCATCCTCAGTTACAGACAAGGAAACTGAGGCACAGAGCTGTTAAGTCACACAGCTAATTGTTGGCAATGCCAGTATTTTTATCTAAGCATCCTGGCTCGGGAGCCCTTCCAAAGTATGTGAAGAAACTATATACCTATTGCAGCTTGAACGTATCCCATATCAAGTTCACAAGATCATGCTCAACAGTGCCTGGCTAAGGCTAATGATTCTGAATCTCTTCAGCGCAAATTAGTTAGGGTAGCTCAGCGTACCACAAATAGTTGAAAATAGGTTTTATTGAAAAAGGCAATTATGTCTTTTCCTTTATACTTTCTCAGCTTTCTTGGAAATGAATTGCATAGTGTCTTGCACATAGCACAAAATAGGCACTTAATAAATATCTACTTAATTTAACCAAACTGGTAACTTTTCAGTAAGAAAAAGTATAAGAAGATATTAAAAGCAAAAAAAAAAAAAAATGGTGGTAGTAAAATATGCAAATAGTAGATATCAACATAAATCATCACTATTGCTCCTACATACAAACTTTGCTACCTTCCAGAAGATGTTTCAATGAATATTTTCAAGACTACTGTTTAAAATGGTCACTAAGTCTTTAAGTCTTTAACTGCAGTAGAGAGCATATTTACCTGGAATGCTTTCTTTGAAAGCATCAGAATGATTTCCAAATATACCACAGCCTTTTAATGAGAGGAAAAAGAGTTACATTCATTAACATTCTTTTCTTATGTAGGTGAATCTTGGGCCTGGACATTAAAACAAAAGCTCTGAGAAGACACTTTATGATGACCATTGTATGAAGGTGATTGAAAGACCTTGTTTTTTCAGGTTCTACTTCCTGAGGGTAATAACAATCCAAATTGACAAGGACTAGAATATCTTCTGTACCCATCTAGACAGGGAAAATCAGATTTTAACTTTTCACAACCTCACCGGGCTCTTCAGTTAGAATTCAAAAGGCCATTCACTCTAGGGTTAGTTGTTTCCCAGTCTCCCAGATCAGACATCCTGACACTGGCTGACATGGCAACCCCAGAGGTGACTGGAAACGGCTGCAGCATCAGGCATATGCTTCGCACTTCCTCACTTCCTTTCATGAAACTCTCTCCCACCTCCAGATGAGCCCTTTCCCCAAGCATCTAATTTATGCATCTTTTCAACTAATATTTATTGAGTATTTACCATATGTTGGGGCTGCTTTTGATGTTGGAGACACAGTGATGAATGAGATGATACCATGTCCTCCTGCAGCTAATACATACATATTGAAGAAGACAGATCACACATATATTACAAATACATAAGTTAGATCATTGTTGGATATAGACTCATAATTTGAAGAAATTACACAGGATAATGGGACAAAGTGGGAAAGAAAAGATCACCTGTTTGCTCGGAGCTGGCCTGGCACTCACAGCTAGACCGTGGTGTTCTCTGGTCAAACATAATTTTACAGCACATCCACATGACAGAAAGTCACTCTGTGACGGTGATGGAGGTCAAAAAAAAAAAAAAAATACTACTCTGTAATTGTGCCTGAGCATGGACAAAACCAAAACACTGTGCAACCACTAAAATCACCAACAGCCCCCCTCCCAGCTGACATGAGCGAATGCTGCTTCTTCATCAACTGCAGCGTTAGCCCCACTCTGCTCCTCCTGCTTCCAAGATAAAGTTCATTAAGATACCCAGTCATACAATTAGTCCCATTTCCTGACAGCCCCCCATCCAGAGCAAACCCCACTTCCTTCCCAAACCCTTAACAAGCCCCATGGTAAGACTTTCTTACTGAGATGTCCCATGTTTCGTCAAGGTGTGCAGTCTTGCTTCCTGCCGGGAGCATCAGTCAACAAGCCCCACTTTGTTGGATTGCAGTGTGTTCCTGGTGATCTCTGATTCATGGGCATCAACAATAAGGAGGGGGAAATTCTTTAATTAGGGTGGTTGGGGAAGTCTTTGATGAAGGGTTGTCGTGTGCTGAGAGCTGATAGGTAAGGGGATGGCATTTGAAGATCGGGGAAAAAGCACTCCCAGCAGAGGGTGAAGCAAGTAGCATATACATATATGTATACGTATACATATACATGTTTTTTGTTTGTTGTTTTGCTGTGCCGCACAGCTTGCAGGATCTCAGTTCCCCAACAAGGGACTGGACCTGGGCCACAGCAGTGAAAGCCTGGAATCCTAACCACTAGGCCACCAGGGAATTCCCACAAACAGCTTATATTTTTATCCAACATTTTAAAATTTCACATAATCATCTCCTTTGGACACTGATTTTGGGGTGAGGGAAGGGAGCTGATCCTATTCTCTGTTTCTACTTTTAATCCAAGGAAAGCTTTTATAGAAGAACAAAACTGAAGTAACATGTAAGAGGCAAGGAGGTGGAAGGTGGAAGAGCCTTGGGCTGAGACAGGGTCACTATGCTTGATGCTGAGGAAGGCTGAGCCCTGGGTTCATCCTTCTCCAGTTCCCATCCACAATCCTCTTCTCTGTTGGCTGTAACTCAATCCTTCCTAAGGTTTTAACAACTAACTAACAATAGAACTGGTAACTATCCCTTCTAGAACTTCATTCATTAAGAAGAGGTTTCTTAAAACTTAAAAAAAAAAATTTCAAAAAGCCAGAGTTAATATTTTTGGCAAGTGGAGACCCAGGTCCTTCTTAATATTGGACCAGAAACAGATATAACAGTGACCTTTAACTTCTACCACCAGGGGAACATGAGGTATTATGATGCTAAATGGGGGTAGTACTTATCAAAAAGTGTTCTAGTAATTCTACTGCTCTAAGATTTTAGGGAGTGGAGGGAGGGGGGAGGATTCCTTGGTTAAATTCTTTCTGAAAAGCTGCATGTTACTGTCCTCTCTTGGAGATTCATACTGTACACTAGAATATTAAGGGTTCTAAGAGTTTTAACATAAAATTATCAGATGAAGTGTGTTTAGCACAGAGATGATAAACTTGATTGACCACAGAACACCTCACTTTACCACCTTCTACTCTGAGGGATGAATTTCTGTGGAATACACATTTGGACACACTGCTACTGGGAACTCAGCCACTACCCTTGAGACCACTGGAGTGGCTGCACACCTTGTTAGGAGACAGGGGTGCCTATTTCTGAAATGGGGGTGCTAACTGGATTAGTGCTGTACCAGGATCCTTACTGCACGGTTCCACAGTAGATAAGCTCTAGTATTATGCATTAGACGTCACCCTTTCATTCCCTTCAAATCTCCTGAAGTCAGGAAATGCCTGGCATCATTATTGTTTCTTACTACTGTTTGTATAATTGCCAGCTAATCTTCCCAGGCTGCAGTGTTATTTATGGTGACATTAAAATATTCAAGGATTTCCTCCTGTCCCCAGCAGCTTGCTAATCTTGACTCTGTTTCCTTGACTATTTTTTTTCTTTGAGAGCTACTCCTTAAAACTTATATTTTAGTATCCAGTATGTTAATCTTCCTTTGTACCTCTATCACATTTCTTGGCCATAATTGGTCAAACCGTTGGCCAGAACACAAACAAATGGCACAAACAGAACCTACAGCCTCAGCAGTCACTGGCCTGTGTCTGCCACATTGGCTTTCATTAGCTGGGAGCACACAACAAACACAGGGGATTGGGGAAAGACTCATTATTAATAGTGTGCCAAGGTGTTTGTGTTTTGTTTCTTTAATATTTTAAGGACATATTTCCCTAAGAGAAATATTTTAGAAACAGATAACATGACTACAAGTCAATACTATATGGGCAGAATTCACCTGTGTTACAGGGTATCCTAAAGCAGCTTGTGCTGGTCTGGGTCCTGGAGAGACAGATGCCAACATAACGTTATATGTGAAAGAAATTTGTTGGGGGAAATACCTGTGAGAAAAAACAGGAAGGAGCCTGAAGAGGCTCTGAGAGCCATCAAACTGATGCAAATCTGACCCTAAGCAGAGGGAGAGAGGGAAAGAAGGGACAAAGGAAGGCTATGTGGCAGTAAATCTAAGGAAAGTTCAGCAAGACTTTGGGAGCCCAGGAGCCCAAGTCCCCCATCAGAGGAGTGTCTTATCTCCCAGGAATGGGTCTGTTTGAGTAACTCTGCCATGTGCTTGCCTGAGAGCAGCCCACGGTAAGTACGGTCTCAGTACAAACAGAGTAATAGATCTCAGAGCACAGTAGCTGGGGCCCTCAGTCAATTACTCTCCCTACTCTCCAAGATCTGAGAAGTGCTTTCCCATGGTCATCACACAAGATTCTCAAAATTTGATGTGCATACAAATCACCCAGGAATCTTACTAAAACGCAGATTCAATGGGTCTGGGGTGAGGCCTGAGTGTCCATACTTCTAACAACCTCTCAGACAACATGATGCTGTTGTTCCAAAGACCTCACCTTAAGTATTTAGCAAGGTTCTAGACAATACTTAGAAGAGCCCCATTCAAACCATCAATGCAGGTTGAAGTAGGTTTTGTGGAGAACTGTTCACAGGCTTAATTCCTCACCGCTGACGTGACAGCCATCTCCGTTGCCATCAGAAGATGTATGTAATTCCAGGTTAGGTTTTTTTCCATTCAAATAACTCATTCCCCTTCCTCTGATATCATAGCTGTCAACCCCCTCTTGTCACACTGCTTGCATAACCTGTTAACGATCATACCCATGTCATCTCTCTATCTATATGCATTCATTTTGGTACCAAGAGAGACCTTTGGTCCTTTGTGATCTAAATAACATTGCTTCTTCCTCCAAGTATTTGGTTTGGACAGTTTGTGTTTCTTAACCTCAAGCAAAAAGTTTTAAGCACCTCCTTCCAACCATATTGGGTTCTAAAGTCCACCCTACAGGGAATTCCCTGGTGGCGCAGTGGTTAAGAATCTGCCTGCCAGTGCAGGGGACATGGGTTTGATCCCTGGTCTGGGAAGACCCCACATGCCGCGGAGCAACAAAGCCCGTGCACCACAACTACTGAGCCTGCGCTCTAGAGCCAGTGAGCCACAACTACTGAACCCACGTGCCACAACTACTGAAGCCCATGTGCCTAGAGTCCATGCTCCACAGCAAGAGAAGCCACAATGAGAAGGCCGCACACCACAATGAAGAGTAGTCCCCGCTCACCTCAACTAGAGAAAGCCCGCGTGCAGCAACGAAGACCCAATGCAGCCAAAAATAAATAAAATAAATAAATTTATAAAAAAATAGATAAAGTCCACCCTACATAGAAATTCTGGTGCAGCCGGTCATCGTATTTCTCTTCTACATAAGAGTTCTGAGGTATATGGCCACATGCATCTCCATGTTGCCTGAAGACTTCTGCAGTTATCATCTTAATACCACGTAGCTGTCCATCTATTTTTTTTTAACATCTTTATTGGAGTATAATTGCTTTACAATGGTGTGTTTCTGCTTTATAACAAAGTGAATCAGCTATACATATACATACATTCCCGTATCTCCTCCCTCTTGAGTCTCCCTCCCACCCTCCCTATCCCACCCCTCTAGGTGGTCACAAAGCACCGAGCTGATCCCCCTGTGCTGCTTCCCACTAGCTATCTATTTTACATTTGTTAGTATATATAAGTCCATGCCATTCTCTCACTTCATCCCAGCTTACCCTTCCCCCTCCCCATGTCCTCAAGTCCATTCTCTACATCTGTGTCTTTATTCCTGTCCTGCCCCTAGGTTCTTCAGAACCTTTTTTTTTTTTTTAGATTCCATATATATGTGTTAGCATACGGTATTTGTTTTTCTCTTTCTGACTTACTTCACTCTGTATGACAGTCTCTAGGTCCATCCACCTCACTACAAAAAACTCAATTTCATTTCTTTTTATGGCTGAGTAATATTCCATTGTATATATGTGCCACATCTTCTTTATCCATTCATCCGATGATGGACACTTAGGTTGCTTCCATGTTCTGGCTATTGTAAATAGAGCTGCAATGAACATTGTGGTACATGACTCTTTTTGAATTATGGTTTTCTCAGGGTATATGCCCAGTAGTGGGATTGCTGGGTCGTATGGTAGTTCTGTTTTTAGTTTTTTAAGGAACCTCCATACTGTTCTCCATAGTGGCTGTATCAATTAACATTCCCACCAACAGTGCAAGAGGGTTGCCTTTTCTCCACACCCTCTCCAGCAATTACTGTTTGTAGATTTTTTGATGATGGCCATTCTGACTGGTGTGAGGTGATACCTCATTGTAGTTTTGATTTGCATTTCTTTAATGATTAGTGATGTTGAGCATCCTTTCATGTGTTTGTTGGCAATCTGTATATCTTTGGAGAAATGTCTATTTAAGTCTTCTGCCCATTTTTGGATTGGGTTGTTTGTTTTTTTGATATTGAGCTGCATGAGCTGCTTGTAAATTTTGGATATTAATCCTTTGTCAGTTGCTTCATTTACAAATACTTTCTCCCATTCTGAGGGTTGTCTTTTTGTCTTGTTTATAGTTTCCTTTGCTGTGCAGAAGCTTTTAAGTTTCATTAGGTCCCATTTGTTTTTGTTTTTATTTCCATTTCTCTAGGAGGTGGGTCAAAAAGGATCTTGCTGTGATTTATGTCATAGAGTGTTCTGCCTATGTTTTCCTCTAAGAGTTTTATAGTGTCTGGCCTTACATTTAGGTCTTTAATCCATTTTGAGTTTATTTTTGTGTATTGTGTTAGGGAGTGTACTAACTTCATTCTTTTACACGTAGCTGTCCAGTTTTCCCAGCACCGCTTATTGAAGAGGCTGTCTTTTCTCCATTGTATATTCTTGCCTCCTTTATCAAAACTAAGGTGACCATATGTGTGTGGGTTTATCTCTGGGCTTTCTATCCTGTTCCATTACCATTGCAACAAAAAGAATAAAATACCTAGGAATAAACCTACCTAAGGAGACAAAAGACCTGTATGCAGAAAACTATAAGACACTGATGAAAGAAATTAAAGATGATACAAACAGCTGGAGAGATATACCATGTTCTTGGATTAGAAGAATCAACACTGTGAAAATGACTATACTACCCAAAGCAATCTACAGATTCAATGCAATCCCTATCAAACTACCAATGGCATTTTTCACAGAACTAGAACAAAAAATTTCACAATTTGTATGGAAACACAAAAGACCCCAAACAGCCAAAGCAATCTTGAAAAAGAAAAATGGAGCTGGAGGAATCAGGCTCCCAGACTTCAGACTATACAACAAAGCTATAGTAATCAAGACAGTATGGTACTGGCACAAAGACAGAAATAGAGATCAGTGTCCATCTATTGCTAAACAGATCCGTTCTCTTCCTTCACTCTAGTTACTGACTTCTTTGTATATCTTAACTCAACCCCCTACACAGTGTCTATGGTGTAAAATAGCAGTTTTCACACTTTTTTTTCTAAAGCCATGGAATTCAAAGAAAGCTTTAAAAAAATAGATTAGGCTGCTCTGGCTAAAACAGGGGAGATAAAATTAGAGAGGCAGCCAGGAACACACCTTGTGTGTTAGGGTGTTTAAGCATTACCATGAAAGCTATGGGGAGCAAATAAAGGATTTCAAGGGAGAAAAAACACATCAGACTTGTGCATTTTGAATGATGCCTCTGGCAGATGTGAGGAGAGTAATTTTAAGAGGGTCCAGACAGAATCAGAAAGACTAGGAAGGAGAATATGAGGAATGTAAGGGATATTAAGGAATCAGAATCAACAGAACTTGCTGTCTGTATATGAAGGCAGTGAAAGAGAGGCATATAGTATATCTCCCAGGTTTCAAGCTTGGACAATTACTGATGCAGGGTTCAGGGATTGCCAATTACGGAAACGGGGAAGATAGGAGGAGAAACAGATTTAGGGAGAAAGACATTGAGCTCACTTTTGAACACAACGAGTTTGAGGAAGATACCTAGTAAACCATTTGGGTAAAGGGATGTGGAAATCAGCAGAATCTGGTTTAGATACACCGCTTGTATCCAAGTCTATGTTACTATTTGCAGACTATTCTCAGCCTCTGCTTAACTGCTCAAAGTTTGTATTAAGTAAAGTCTTTTTCAACTAAATTGTCTATAAAGTCTTGCTTTCTTCCAATATGTTATGCAAAATGTAGATTGTCTGCCACACTCGTTACTGCAGTAATTACTTCTCTCCTTCTCTTTCCAAAGTGCTCTTTGCATAATCTGAGTTTTGAGCCTTATTCAGGGTTCTCTGCATTCAGAGAAATAGGGAAGGTTTTGCTTTGTGCACTTTGGCAGAAACAGTAATTTCCATCTAGAATCTGAGCTCAAAAGAAGATTTAAAGGCTCTAGCTATGAAGAAACAGGAATTAATAGAAAATCATGGGTGTAACCTGCAGAAGGTAAAATAGACTAGGTTGATATATGTGGTAAGAAAAGAGGTGCTATGTATAATAAACTAGATACATTATGCTTTGTTTAGAAGGTTAAATTGTGCTGTGCATTGTTTTCTGTTACATTTTAACATGGTAGTTTTCAAATTTGGGTTGAAAGTCTTTGAGGGGCCACTGGGAGGGAGGGTTGCTAGGTATTGATAGCTGGGACTTCAGGCCCATCACCACTATTTCAGCCAGAACAACCTAATCTGTTTTACATAGGTTTTCATTGAAGAAAGGATTCTATGGCTTTCTTTTTTTTTAAGGGTGAAAATCACTGTTTTTTGCAACAGAAGCTGTAAGACATAAGAAGAGGTTAGTAGAGGTCAGTAGATGGACATCTAGGTAGTATTAGGATGATAACTGCAGAAAGTTTCAGGCAACCTGGAGACTCACAGTGACCAAACCTCTCGGCACTTCCAAGCAAATTCCTCACCAAGAAGAGAAATATCGTGATGGACTGGGTGCGCAGGGACTTTGGGGCCCTACTTGGTTGGAAGGAGGGGCTTAAAACTGCTTGTATTCAAGATGAAAAATACACTGTCCAAACCAAATAATTGGAGGGAGGGGATGTTATTGACATGACAGAGGGCCAAAGTCCTCCAAGTCCTCTCTTGGAACCAAAATGAGTGCACATGTGCAGATTTATGGAGACAATCATAAAGGGATTATGCAAGCCATGTGACAAGAGGAGGTTGACAGCTGTGATGTCAGAGGCAGTGAAATGCAGGATGTTCCTTAAATGGGCCACAAATTTTCTGCCAATATTTTTTTCTCCATCTGGAACAATTTCCTTCCTTTTTCAATTAACTAACCTCTACCTCTTCTTCAATAACTCAGTTCAAACATTGTCTGAAACAAGAAGCCCAATAAAATTTGAATAGATGGCCTTCTTTATGATACTAACAGGACATAATTCTAGTCCATTAAAATACTCATTTACTTTTGTTCCCTCACATCTTAGCTTCTTAAAGGCAATGCACGACATCTAAATCTGCATTTCCAAAGTTTAGCACAGTAAGAACCTAATGTCTGTTGAATTAATAAATCCACAAGGCTTATATTAAGATCTCTTCAAAGTAATTCAGGTCCAATTCTTTACGGAATTTTCCTGATTCAGGGAAGTGTTTTAAAGGGGAAATAAAACATGCCCCTGATTAAGGAAGACGGGAGAAAAGAAAGATGTAGTATTTTGAGTTTGTGTGTGTGTGTGTGTGTGTGTGTGCATGTGTGAAGAAAGTGAGGCAAGAAGTGATAAAAATGCCTCTCGAATAAGACATTAAGTGATTTAATTAAGGTATCTCAAATAAAGTGACAGATATAAGTCACAACAAATGTATTGGAACGTACGTGTTGGGGGCAGGGGAGAAATGACACAAACTTATTCAAATTTTTTGGATAGTGAAACAACGACCTTCATGTTGACTGGCAAAACTAGCGTCCTGAACAAAAGATGCTCCCAGACAAAATGTCCAAGGACACCAAAGAAAACTATCACAACACAACGGCGAGTGAGTAAAGTTTTTCCGCACGCTTTCAAAATTGCCTTCTGCCCTCTCCTGCTCTCCTGCTTTTGGTAAATCAAACCCACCCCTGCTCAAATCAGACAAAATATCTTAAAACACTTAAAACAAAAACACCGTGCCTTGAAATGCAAAGATGGGTCTTGAGCTGTGAGTCCCTTCCTGGGACGCTGCGGTGAAGCTGACTCCCCAGTGTCTCCGGGGGGTTCCGATGGCACCGACTGCGCCGTGGGCGAGCAGAAGCCCCAGCGGGTTACAGGAGCAGAGCCCAGACGCCCTCCTGCCGCCGCTTGGGCGGGACGGCGTCCCCAGGGCCCAGCGGAAGACGAGGGGAAAGGCGGGCGCGAGGCCAGAATGGAGAGCCCTGGCGCCGATAGCCCCCTAGTCCCACCTGGCCCGCAACCCGGAAGCAGATGCGAGCCGCGCTGCGTGGCTGGCTTGCGGTTCCGGGTCGGGCCGCGCTGCGGGCGGCGCTGCAGACCGCGCTCGGCTCACAGTCGCAGCGCCCCGCCCCCGCGCTCCGGACCTGGGCAGGTGGTGGCCGCTCGGCCGCTCCCGGGGCCACATGGCTGAGGGGGACGGAGGGAGCGACCAGAGGCAGGTGAGGCCCCGGCGGGGCGCCGACCTTTAGGCTCGGCTCGGCCTCGTCTCGCCGCCCCGGGCCTCCTCGGCAGAGGGGCCTCTGCCCGGGGCCGCCCCCGGTCTCGCCCGCACCGCCCGCGCCCGAGGCCGCGCCGTTCGCTCCGCCGCGTCCCTTTGCCCCGGCGCTTGATCTCAGCCGATCGCTCTCGGGCCGGCCGCTTCCGGGCGTCGGCGCGCAGGGCCTGCCTCGGGCGCTGTCACCGTCAACCATCAGCACGCGACTGAGCAGCTCCCGGCCGGAGGCAGAAACCCGGGTTCTGCTCCCCGCCCTGTCTCCGCCGGGTCACCTTGGACAGGTCACTTAAGAACCGTTTCTGCTTTCGCAAAACGGGCAATAATAACACAGACCCTGGAGTCACTGAACCTTCCTCCTCTTGGCGTTGAGCTTTCCCCAGCGCGTGGCTCACGTGGGCGCTCTTAAAGCTTTTCAGAATGCGCTATGAGGACAAAATGAGAGGATACAAAGTTGAATGTATACTTTGCTTCCCATGTTTACCTTTAGGTCCGGTTTTACTCTTCTTTAAGCCGAAACCAAAAGAGTAATTTCTGAAATGTTTCGAGGGTTTGATGACCAAAAACCCCAACAACCGCTCAGCCTCGTGCCCAAATTCAAAACAAGAACAACGAAGGAGATAGCCAGTAGTAATATAGGGCGAATATAATAAGTAGCAGTGCCACCGGGGAGTGGGGGCGTGGGGTTACCTGTTAAAAAGAGAAGGTGGAGCAAAGGAGATATGTTTGTCCTTTCACTTGTAAATCTCACTGCAGGATATGGGAGTGCATGTATATTTTGGCTCAGTAGTGGTCAAAAGCACAGTGATGTAGTAGCAGGGCTGGTGCCAGTCATTGCCATCGTGTCTGGTACCCAGAGGGTAGAACATGGTGACCGGCTGCTGAGAACGTTTGGTATCGTTCATTCAGGGATCCTTCATCCAAGCTGGTGATGTTAAATACAAATACCTTATAAAGCAATAAGGAAAACTCAGGTTTTTAGGGTCGGTGCATTCTTTGACTTTTTTTCCCCCCATCAACCTCTTTCAGAATGAGGAAATTGAAGCAATGGCAGCTATATATGGCGAGGAATGGTGTGTCATTGATGACTGTGCCAAAATATTTTGTATTAGAATTAGCGACGATATAGATGACCCCAAATGGACACTTTGCTTGCAGGTATTTTTGCCCTTCTCTACAGCCATTTTCCAGTTACAATGTTGACTCTTGTATGATTGACTGCTGTTGTATTCCTCTAATGATTATTCTTGTGTGACTTGTTCTGAATTGTCTTTTTGTTGTTGGCTTTTGTTAACGATTGATGATCTAAACATATGGGTAATTAAATCTCAGATCACTCTCAAGTAACGCTTTCATAGATAGTCTCAATCTTTTCTCTCCCTATTATTTTATTTATTTAAATGTTCTTAATGTACCATTGGCAGACTTGAGTTTCACTTCCTTTCACTATCCTGTACGTTTAATAGAAGAGAGTCTAAACCTGGGAAGATGACTAACATTTAAGAGGAAGAATAGGTTAGTTATTTAGATGGTTCATAGAGTTGGTACTCATTTGTTAGTTGGGAATCGGTTGTGGTTAGGATAAATGAAAACATCAGCTATGGCTTTCTATTTTAATGCTTATTCTTTGATGACTGCCTATACTTCCAACATAAAAGATGCCAAATTGAGTTTTTGTCAGTATTTGTTTTTATAGTAATACTGATTTGAAAAGAAACGTGCATGGTTCTCTATTAAGTGGTAGCTATTTAATGTATTTAATAGTGTCTGGTAGGATTTTTTTTTTTAATTCCTTAAGAAAAATATCTGGAACATGTTATAATGCCGCTCTTTCATTTGGGGTTGGGGTATAATGCCCCTATTTCAGTTTTTCTTTTCCTTTTGTCTTTGTCCTCCCCACTTAATTTCTAACTTTCATTGCTTTTATACTTTCTCTGCAAATAATGATCTCCTTCATAAAAGATTGGCATCATCTTAACAACATATTTAAGGCAGAAGCATAAATATGAGGTGGGAATTCTCTCCTGAAATTTAACAAAACAATGGTTTTGTTTCTTAGTTTGGCAAGTTAGAAATCTGTCCAATGACTGGCTTTATGAATGTTGTTATTTTTGAGCCATGATGAAGTATAAGCAGATTTGTTTTTAAACTGCTTTGTAGGTGATGCTACCGAATGAATACCCAGGTACAGCCCCACCTATTTATCAACTGAAGTAAGCTATATTTCTATATTTATATTTTTATAAAAAGATTATACTTTTCAAAGATTGTTTCTCTGTACTGTACATTGTGTTTATATGGACTACCTTATCAAAATATATATAGAAGTTAAAAACACCTTTTGGACTTGATATAGAGCATTTAAATTTAAAAATTAAATTATGTAAAAACACTTTGAAGTTTGCCACTTAGTATAAAAGAGAATCAGAGCATCCATAGGGGGTAAAATAGTTACAGAATTGTCTTTAGAGACAGGGAGGGAAATCTTCCTCTTTAGACAACCTAGTAATCTAGAAACCTTGGCCTATAGAGTTGCTCCTAACCTGGTTCTGCTGACCTCGCCAGTTCCTTGACCTGCCTCTGTGTAAGACGGCCTGCCTTCCAGGAATCGCCCGTGGTGCTTGCGGTGCTTGTCCTGCCCTTGTTGTTGAGGAACCATCTCAGCAGCCCAAGCGTAGTCTTAATGAGTCATGACCTGTTGATTGCAAGTAACCTTTGATCCACCTTGCCCGCTTGACCTACTAAGCTGTATAAACCTATGCAGACAGAATTGCATTAAATCTCAATTACTAAAATTTTTACCTTCCAGTGGGATTGTCTTTTGTATGAGTGTTTTAAAACCATAGTGGTAAAATTTGCTATTACTCATGGTTCTGTAATTTTTCATTTTTATTGAAAATGAAAGATATTATAGAATGCTTGTAAACATCTGTGCCCTTTTCAGAAAAAGTTGATTATTTTTTTTACAGTCATGTGGCAACTGACTTATTTGTTAGAGTTTGTTTTGAGACACCATTTAGAAAAAATTGGGAAGTCCTGATAGTGTGGCAGATACTGTGAATGTGGAAATTTAGATTCTGGAACCTCTTCTGCCACTTAGGTAAACTAGGGCAGATTTATGATATCCTATGAACTCTCCTGTTTTTTAAACCGTATTTTAATTGAATAATAATGGTGTTGGCTTCAGCATGGTTTTTTGGGAGGAATAAATGAATTAATGCCAATGAAAGCATTTTGGAACTGTATCGATTTATACAACATAAGATAACATTTTGATGAAAATAGAAAAATTGTTAAAGTTAAATAAAACCAGTTTGTGATTAATCAGTATTTTTTCTTTGAGATATAAACACAATTCTTTGAATAATCTTCTTTATTTTGTTTTATTTAATCTTAGTGCTCCTTGGCTTCAAGGGCAAGAACGTGCAGATTTATCGAATAGCCTTGAGGAAATATATATGTAAGTGATGGATGATTACAAAAAATTCTATGAGTGACTATAGTGGGCCTTTGTTGGAATCATGATATGTTAGGGCCTTTTCTAAACTTTTTGTTAAGCTGCTTTTCCATTAACAAAAAGAATATACTTGAAAAATCCTTGAAAGATTGGTTGTATAATGTAATTTTATATATACATTTGATACGAATTCTGCTTAGAAACAAAAATACACTGTTATTTAGAACTAATAGCTATAAAGACACTTAGCCAGCTTGTGAAAGTAGATTAAGAGATACTGCTCTTATTTTGCTCTTTTCATAGGCTATGTTGAATGAAACTGGTAACAGCAGAATCCTAAGCATAATTATTCATTAAACTACTATGTATTTTTAATGGTAACGTTCTTGTATTAGGCCATAAGACTGAGAGTCTATTGATATACTGTATTTTTCACTCTTTCATTCATTCAACAAATGCTATATGGCAGGCATTGTACTAGATCCTGGATACGCATAATTAGCAAAAACAGAAATGGTCCCTGTTTTCATTTAGAATTTGCAGGTAGGGGAGATATTACTCATAACACTGTAAAAATGAATGTCACACTGCAGCTGTGATAAGTTCTGTAAAAGAAAGATATTAATATACAGTGCTAATTGAGTTTGAAAGAAGTCCTGACCTAGTCTAGGAGGTCAGGGATGGCTTGTTTGACTTAAGAGCTGAGTTACTTAAGTGAAGATAACTCCAGTGAAGGGCCACAGCATGTGCAAAGGCTCTGTGTCAATGAGTTTGGCACATGTCAAGATACAACGTAATGGTGGTATTAAGTGGGAAAAGAGAGAGGAGGAGAGAAGGGAACATGGTGGGAAAATGACCTAGTGAGGTAGGCAGGGGAAGTTATGGAGAGTCCTGTAGGCCATGTTGAGGATTTTTGTCTTTATCCTAAGACCTTTGGGAAGCAGAGAAGAGTTTTAAGTGGTGTGATGCCATGATAAGATTTTCATTTTGAAAACACCGTTCTGTTTCTGGGTGAGAACTGATTGGAAGGAAGCAAGAATAGATGTGGGATATCAGGAGGCTAGTGAAGTAGTTCAGAGAAGATATTTCTGTGATTTGGGTTAATTTTAATGAGATACATTAATTTAGTACAACAAATAATGTTCTGGAATATCAGTTTTACTGTAATCCAGGAACTGGTAAGGATTGTCCTATATGTTGTAGGTGGCTACCCCATTTGGCACAGTGAGAGAACCCCCTTTGTATCTGTGGGCTCTAGACCAGGTTTCTTTTCCTCACAGAATATTTAATTTAAAAATGCTAAGTCTTCATGGAATTGATTCTGTTTGTTCCTTCCTAGAGGAAGTGTGGTCTTCCTTGAGTTCCTAGGTTTACACTTGACTCTGGAAGTAACCAAGAACTGGACATATCAATGGGAGAGGCCCCCATTTAGTGATTCCATCATCCTCAGCATATAAATATTACATGTTTTCTCAATGAAGTGTTTTCTGATACCTGTCCCTGACCTTACTGGCCACTCCAACTTTTGTGCCCCCAACAAACTTCTTTCTGTAATCTTTTATTTATGCCTATTTACCAATTTATCTCCCCCCTAAAGTAGAATAAGATAAATATACTGCAAATTTGCTCACCAATGATGTCGTAATTATACATTTTACAGTCATTTTTCAGTTCTTATCTTACTTGACCTCTGTAACTTTTGGTGGTGTTGAACACTTTCTCTTCTTGAAAAATCTTCCTACACTTGGCTTCCATCCTGTTAATCATATTCATCAATTAGATTTTTCTCCTATCTATGCACAATGTCATGCACTCTGAAATGGCTTCCCATCTGCCTTTTTTCTGCCCCAAAAGTGCCTCCCTTTATTAAGAGATATCCTCCTATAGGACACAACTTGCTGTTCTCCCTAAGTAGTTCACTTGAGCTACTAGAGAATTAGGAAGGATCAGAAATAACAAAGGAGTTTGTTCTAAAGATAGGATATGGTTCATACTGTCTTGTTTATTAAAAACACTTGAAAATAAACCCAGTCCAATAGTAGTATTTTCACACATGTGGTCTAAATAGAAATATACATTCTGTTTTTAAAAGTTTTGTGTGACAACTTTTAATCATATTTTCCCATAAAATCCCAGCAGGGGGCAACAAGTGAAAAACACTATTAGTCATTGAAAATTAAACATTTTAAATGTATGGATATAGTTCTTAATGTTTATAGTTTCATTATGTTCTAAATATTGTAACATCAAGATTTTCATATTTATTTGGCATCATTTTGAATGCTAAATTTTATTTTTGCCTAGATAAGAAGATGAACTATGTTTTTTCTTATGTAAGGAGAGATGAAGTCTGAAAACTAAGTCTTTCCAGTAAACATTTTATGAGTATCTCCTATATGCTCACAATTTAAAAATTAATATAGATTAATTGTGTACCAAAACAATATAGTGACAATTACTGAGAGGTTTGGACCAAGTGCTATTGTTTTAGAGGTCTCTGGGCATGGTGAGGTTGTAAAGGAGGGTTCCATTTTGAAGGTGACCTTTAGGTGCGGTGTTTGGCAGGTGGTCAGAGGGCGAGAGATTTTCTGATAGAAGGAACTGCATGAGCAAAATCATGTAGGTGTGAAGCAACCTGGCATCTTCAGAGTTCAGCAGATAGTTCAACATGCCAGGGATAGAAATTGAGGTAGGTGTAAGAAAAAAGAACCTGTAAGCTGGTAAGGAGTTTGGGCATTATCTTGTAGGCTGTAGGTGTTTTAGGCAGGGGAGTGATGTAATGAGATTTGTGTGGCACTGTGGAGGGTGGGCTGTGAAGAGTTTGAAGCGAGGGACACCATAGGAAAAGCAGTCAGTAACTAGGAGGGAGATAGTGGAGACCTTTATTAAGGCAACAAGAATGCAAGGGAGAAGAACGGTCAGTTAAAGAAGTACTTAGGAACATAAACTAGGATTTGGTGATTGTGTAGATGTAGACTCATTTGCTTATCATACCTTATTTTTGTTTAAACATTTTGCATACGGATATTTTGAATATATGAAAATAGTTTAATAAAAAAAGGTAAATAACAGATTTAAAAATACTTTGAACATTATACTAATTAGTGTTAAGAGAAAATGAAAAGGATTAAAAATTTTTTTAATTTGAATTTATGATAGTCCATTTCAACAATATTTAATTTAAATCCAAGAAAATGATTAATTTCCCACAGCTCTTCACATTCTGATGTATCATGAAGTCTTAGATTTGGAACTTGGAGAGTGAGGCTTGTCAAAGCAGAAAGTGCACCGGACCAAGTTAAACAGGCAAGGAAGACTTTCTTCAAGACTATTGCAACAGGGGAGAGAGGCAGAACTCAGTCTGAACTCAACTTCCTGAAACAAAAGGCAGTACGGTTTTTAAGGGCTGGGATGAGCTGTAGAAAAGTACTGGGGGATGCTGGGGGGAGGTTGATCAGTGAGAGTGTCCAGCACATTAAGTTTCTTCCTGAGTTTGCAAGTGCGTTTCTCTGTGATTAGGCTATCTGCGTTTGCAAATTGTGGTTCATCAGGAATTAGGCCCCTACCAGCCAACAGAGACTGGGAGATAGGGCACTGTCTTCCTTGATGACTACATTTCAAAAGAATGGCTCCCAGGTCCTTGAGAAAGACACTCCTAGGTTCTAAAACTGACAGAACTTCTAAAAAGATGTCCATAATTCCAAAGGAGCAAAGGAAGAATTTACAGTGACAAGTTTTGTAAAGAAAATGCTCTAAGAAGAGAGGTCAGGGCCTAGAGTCAGGAAGCTCAGCCTGTCTGAAGTTTAGTCAAGCTGATGTTAAGGCTGTCTTTGTCAGGCTTCTGGAGTCAGTTTTTGAACTAGTGTGACCTCTTTCTCATCTGTAAAATGAGGATAAAAGAATAATATCATTGTAAGGATTAAGTGACATAATCCATGTAATGTATTTTAGCACTATATAACAGCAGCTCTCAATTTTGTTGTTCTTGTTAGAAGAATCATCTCATCCAGTTTTGTCATGTTGAAAATAAGATGATGGAAACTCAGATCAAGTGATTTGTCTAAGGTCACACAACTTAGTAGTACATTGTAGTGAATAGCTTTACCCTTAAGTCAACAAATATAAATATTGGAGAATTAAAGATACAAAAATTAGAGCCACAAGTAAAACAAGAGTCACAAGTAACTTGACTTTTGTTTTGATCATTCTGAATTGGATAATAGTTATTTAAGTGTATTTAATCGCAGTATATCTCAACTAAAATACCAGTTTTTAATCCAAGTTGATCTTTTATTCAATTTGAAACAAATTTTGTTCTAGACTTTTTATATTCAGCTACTTTACCATAACTTAATTTCATAAATAAAAGCTTAGCATCTCACCCTATAATGAGTAGTTCTCAGATTTTGTACCAGTTCTTAGGATTCAGCTGACTTCCTCAAGGACCATTGGGTGAGGGGAAGAAGGACATAGGAGGGAAGACTACAGCTTTTGTCTGTTTCCGTGAGAGATTTCATTACAGTGAAGGCAAAAGTTTGAAAACCACCAAATCCTAGTCTGTAGTTAAAAGATATGAACAATCAACTATACTTGAATCAAAAAAAAAAAGGTATGAACAAACGGTTGTCATGAGAGAAAACACAAATACAGCAGTAATAACAAAAATAAAAACACCCAAACCACCTTCAGTGATAAATTTGGGGGTCCAAGGGAACAAATAATTTTCATTTTCTTTAGGAAACCTTTCACATCCACTACAACTTCCTTAAAATGGATTTCAGTAAGTCTAGTTAAATACTAGGGAAGAAGGAAGCATTTAATAAATGATTATGGGCAGAGTACTGTTGTATATTGTTCTGCAGGAAGCCATGGGCCAGAGGAGAGGAAATTTGGAGTTAAGGTTTAATTTCTTTATTATTAGGAAAAATTACTTATTAATTGTGAAAATTCTCCCAAGGTGTTTTCCATCGTCCCCTGCCCCCAATAGTCCCCTAACAACAATAACAGCAAATCTGAATGTGAATATATATTCACAGAGGGATGATTTTCCTGTCTCAAAGGGTGGTTATGAATGAGGATTAAGTGAAGTAACAAAGCATTTTCTACGTCTTATATAGTAGGTGTTCAATACACACTGGAAATAGTGCTACTACTTTTGGTGATGATGATGTGATGAATTAAATAGAATGAGATTAGAGGATGGAGAGAATTACATATAAAACCATACATTTGTAAGGATAATAACTGTAAACACTGAGACAGGGGACCCCGTTTTCTCATTCACTACCATACCCCCAGGGCTGCACGTAGTACTTGGTGTATAGGCAAGGCCCTTAAAGATCTGTTGAGTGAATTAAGATAGGTCCACTTGAAAAGAGACTACTTTTGTAAAGTAAGGCAAGATGCTGTAAATCTGTTTTATAGGTGAGGAAACTGAGACTCAGAGTTCAAGTGTCTTACTTGCCTAAGGACACAGCTGCTTGATAGGAGAGCAAAACGCAGTGGGCGACCTGAGCTTTGGAGTAAGTCTGCATTCACATTCTGGCTCTGGACTTCTTACTGCTTATTGTCTTAGACAAGTTAATTGATCTTTCTAGGTCTGCTTTCTCATCTGTACAATGGGGAAATAAAACCTACTCTATTGGGCTTCCCTGGTGGCGCAGTGGTTGAGAATCTGCCTGCCAATGCAGGGGACACGGGTTCGAGCCCTGGTCTGGGAAGATCCCACATGCCGCAGAGCAACTGGGCCCGTGAGCCACAACTACTGAGCCTGAGCGTCTGGAGCCTCTGCTCCGCAACAAGAGAGGCCGCGATAGTGACAGGCCCGCGCACCGTGATGAAGAGTGGCCCCCACTCGCCGCAACTGGAGAAAGCCCTCACACAGAAACGAAGACCCAACACAGCCAAAAATAAACATAATAAATAAATAATAAATAAAAATTAAAAAAAAAAACCTACTCTATTAGACAATTATGAGCATTAAATGTGTTGATATATATAATGTACTTTGGGCTTAGTATATACTCAATACATTTTACCTTTCTCTGTCTCTATACCTCTAAATCTTTTATTGAGAAGAGAGGATGGGGGTAGGAATTATTTAAAAGAAACTCAACCAACATTCTCAATTTTTTAAAACCTTTCCAATTGACTTTTGCTCTCTCTAAATAAGACAGGTTGCCAAAGAATACGGAGGATTGTTTTAGTACTCAGGAGTTATGGGTGAGATGGGAGGGTTTGAGGGTACAGAATTATTTGAAAACTGTGTTGTTTTCTTCTGTATGCTTGTTTTGAAAGTTTCCTTTGGGTGCTGATGAGTGGTGATAAAAAGATGATGGTTTCAAGAGCAACTGTTAGAGGAAGGAGGTAAGGTGTTATGAAGTAGTGTGATGATTTCTTTAAACACACTTACTAAAACTTATCTAAAATTAGTGTCATCTCCTAAAGAGTAGACACTTGGGCCTTTATTTTTTTGCTGTTGCCATCATTTAACATAACGCTATGGACATGAACTATGACATGTTCTTTTTCTCAATGAGCCTTTGAGATGGATTTAATTATCTGAGGCAGCCAGACAGCTATCTGGAACCAAAATGAATCAATTTGGGCAGTAGAATATTTTGTCCAAAACAAAATAAGAATATAAAGTTTTCCATTGATTGTCTTTTAAGTCTTGTAAATTGGCTTTCTGAGGGAGTTTCTCAAATGCTTTGTATTCTTATTTGTTGAAATAAGTACATAAAAAAAGTGGTTTGAAATTGTTCAAAAAGTTTAGAAAAGCAAGCAATGAGTGGGCATCAATACTACAATTATATTCACTGACAGAAACTGAATCATATTTATATCTATCTTAATTCATCCTGTTCAAGTTCAGAAATTTTCTTTCCCCTCTTTGGTTGCAACTCTTCTACTTATTTTAAGTGAGCAAAGTTAGTTTTAATTTGGGAGCCAGTTGGAATTTTTAATGTTGATGTATTAAATACTCATCCACAAATGTTAGTAAATTGCATTTTTATAAATTCCTCTTTAAAAGGCATGGCTAGGGAATTCCCTGGTGGTCCAGTGGTTAAGACTCAGCCCTTTCACTGCAAGGGCCTGGGTTCAGTCCCTGGTCGGGGAACTAATCCCACAAACTGCACAGCACGGCAACCCCGCTCCAAAAAAAGGCACGGCTAGATTGCATATAATTTCTTAGATTGTAAATATGTCTATATTTTCTTGAATTTGAGAAGGAAATTTTTTTTAACATCTTTATTGGAGTATAATTGCTTTACAATGGTGTGTTAGTTTCTGCTTTATAACAAAGTGAATCAGCTATACATATACATATATCCCCACATCCCCTCCCTCTTGCGTCTCCCTCCCACACTCCCTATCCCACCCCTCTAGGTGGTCACAAAGCACTGAGCTGATCTCCCTGTGCTATGCGGCTGCTTCCCACTAGCTATCTATTTTACATTTGGTAATGTATATATGTCCATGCCACTGAGAA
This sequence comes from Balaenoptera acutorostrata, assembly GCF_949987535.1. Taxonomy (NCBI): domain Eukaryota; kingdom Metazoa; phylum Chordata; class Mammalia; order Artiodactyla; family Balaenopteridae; genus Balaenoptera; species Balaenoptera acutorostrata. The sequence goes on along the minus strand of NC_080076.1, from coordinate 52,117,414 downwards.
GGACATTTTTAATAACAGTTTTTTCCCCTGAATTTTGTTTAGAGAGAATATTGGTGAAAGTATTCTTTACCTGTGGGTGGAGAAAATAAGAGATGTCCTAATACAAAAATCTCAGATGACAGAACCAGGTAGGTTTGCTCTTTTAATTTACAGTAATTAAATTTTCATGTAGATATTTTCATTGAAACTTTTAATGAAGATCTGTATGCTGTTTTATGTTTTTATATGATAAAATATGTTTCTCTGGAAAGTTCTTAACTCAGGTAAATATGATTATTTCTTTCTATAAGCTTTAGCCTCCTTGGTTTCATATTACTATAAACTCTTATAGAAATAGAATTTTACGGTTAAAGAACTTGGGTCAAAAATCTTTGTTTTCTTTGACTATTGTTATGGTAATATGAACCATGTAACATTCTTCATGAATTATTGGACTATGTAAGTTAGACATTAGCTTCAAATGAGTGTAGTATTTATAGAAAAAGAACTTTGGAAAACACACTGACCAGTATTTAAGATATAAAAATTGACTTTGAGGGGCTTCCCTGGTGGCGCAGTGGTTGAGAATCTGCCTGCTAATGCAGGGGACACGGGTTCGAGCCCTGGTCTGGGAAGATCCCACATGCCACGGAGCAGCTGGGCCCGTGAGCCACAACTACTGAGCCTGCGCGTCTGGAGCCTGTGCCCCGCAATGGGAGGGGCCGCGATAGTGAGAGGCCCGCGCACCGCGATGAAGAGCGGTCCCTGCACCGCGATGAAGAGTGGCCCCCACTTGCCGTAACTAGAGAAAGCCCTCGCACGAACCGAAGACCGAACACAGCCAAAAATAAAGAAATAAATAAATAAAAGTAGCTATAAAAAAAAAAAAAAAAATTGACTTTGAAAGTTGATTTTTTAATTGAGATAGAATTCACATACCATGATTATTCACTCTTTTAAATGTATAATTCAGTGGTCTTTAGTTTATTCCAAAGTTATGTAACCATCACCACTATATAATTTCAGGACATTTGAAAATTGAAAATTGATGTTTTGCTCTATTATTATAGTTTTATTGAATCATAATATACAACAATATAGAAATTTCTTATGTTTTCTATTTACTTTGCTAGTCTTTGTTCCAGTTACTACAAAAGCCCTTTAGAGAGGAAAATTACTAAGCCTGATTTTATTTCCAAATAGAGTTTTATTATTATCACTGATAGAATTATTTTCAATTTGGGGAGAAGAGGGATTAAAAAAAAAACAACAACAAAACCCAATAGTCTATTTACTAATTTTTAGAAAGTTATTTACACCAAACCAATTATTAAGGATTCCCTTACCAAAATCAGTATAGGGCTTCCCTGGTGACGCAGTGGTTGGGAGTCTGCCTGCCAATGCAGGGGACGCGGGTTCGAGCCCTGGTCTGGAAGGATCCCACATGCCGCGGAGCAGCTGGGCCTGTGAGCCACAATTACTGAGCCTGCGCGTCTGGAGCCTGTGCTCCGCAGCAAGAGAGGCCGCGATAGTGAGAGGCCCGCGTACCGCGATGAAGAGTGGCCCCCACTTGCCGCAACTGGAGAAAACCCTCGCACAGAAACGAGGACCCAACACAGCCATAAATAAATAAATGATTACCATTTAAAAAAAAAAAAAGATTAAAAAAAAATCAGTATAGATTTAAAGTTGATAGAAATATTTTTTCAGAGCATTTTACTATTTTTCTATAGAAGCAAATGTTTTTACTGCTTCCATTAAAATCAAAGAGATAAATGGTCTGAAGATATTCTGATCATGGGACAATATTTTTTGAAGTATTTTCCTTGACTTTTTATGATTCATGTTCTGATTTTGCAGCATTTCAGGGCATCTGAGAAGAGTTTTGAAACCTCAAAACAAAAATTGAGTTTTGCCAATCCACCATTCTAGAGTGTGGGATAATTGCAAAAATGGAATATAAGCAAAAATTTAGGACTCCAAAAAGCTTGGAATCACTGAACTATTAGGAAATTTTTAAAATTATTGATCTTAAAATGGTATTTTCCCTTTCCCACCTATATCTATAATTTAGTTTAGCCACACTTCAGATTTTCGAGTTATTGATTTAGGTTGTATAATTTATAATTTGAAAAAATTTTGTTTGGAATTTTTTAATTAGAAATTTTCTAGACTTCATATTAAAACGGAAGGTTTAATAATTCTGAAGAATGAATAAGGGTATAAGCTAGTGATCAGGATATCTCATGAGAATTTTCTTCTCCAGGGTACCCACTTGACAAGTAATTTATTTTTATTTTACTATTAATCTTCAGTACATATTTATTCTTTATTATTTCATTTTTTCTACTATAGAAATGTGAAATTTTAAAAAAATTTATTTATTTTATTTATTTATTTTTGGCCACATTGGGTCTTCGTTGCCGTGTGCGGGCTTTCTCTAGTTGCGGCGAGTGGGGGCTACTCTTTGTTGCGGTGCACGGGCTTCTCATTGCGGTGGCTTCTCTTGTTGTGGAGCATGGGCTCTAGGCGTGAGGGCTCAGTAGTTGTGGCTCGCGGGCTCTAGAGCGCAGGCTCAGTAGTTGTGGCGTACGGGCTTAGTTGCTCCATGGCATGTGGGATCTTCCCGGACCAGGGATCGAACCCGTGTCCCCTGCATTGGCAGGTGGATTTTTAACCACTGCGCCAACAAGGAAACCCCAGAAATGTTAAATCTTGAAGTAATTATATACTATTTACACTTCTAAAAAATTCTGAACTAATTTCAGACTTACAGAAAAGTTGCAAAAATAGTAGAAATAGCTCTGTTATATTCTTCACCCTGCTTTCCCTAGTAACATCTTAACATAACCATATTATAATTATAAAGAACAGAAAGCCAACATTGATATAATATTAACTAGACTAAAGAGCTTATTCAGATTTCACTAAGTTTTCCACTAATGTTCTTTCTGCTGTTCTAGAATCCTGTCTAGGGTTCTTTGCTGCATTTAGTTGTTATTTCTCCTTACTCCCTTTTAGTCTATAAATAGTTCCCCAGTCTTTCCTTCACTTTTTTGACCTTTCATGACCTGACACTATTTTATGGAATGTCCGTCAATTTGAATTTGTCCATTGTTTTCTCATGATTGGAGTAAGATTAGGCATTTTGGCAAGAATATCACAGAAATGATATTGTATCCTTCACAGTGTATTATATCAAGGAGCTAATGATATCAATATGCTTTATTAATGGTGATATTTACCTTGATCCCTTGGTTAAGGTGGTATCTGCCAAATGTTTCCACTGTAAAGTTACTGTATTAATCAAGCGTTCTCCAGAGAAACAGACCAATAAGGTGTGTGTGTGTGTGTGTGTGTGTGTGTGTGTGTGTGTGTGTGTGTGTGTATTATAAAGAGAGAGGAGGAGGGAAGGAATGGTTGGGGGGAGAAGGAGGGAGGGAGGGGGAGAGAGAGAGAGATTGATTGATTTTAAGGAATTGGCTCACGAGATTATGGATGCTAGCAAGTCCAAACTCTGCAAGGTAGGCTGACAGCCTGGAGACCTAGGGAAGGAATGATATTGCAACTCTAGTCCGAAGGCTGTATGTTGGCAGAATTCCCTCCTTCTCTGGGGAGGTCAGTCCTTTTTCTTTTAAGATCTTAACTGGAGTCTCACTTGCATTATGGAGGGCAATCTGCTTTACCCAAAGTCAACTGATTTGAATGTGAATTCCATCCAAGAAATACCTTTACAGAAACATCTAGAATAGTGTTTGACCAAATATCTGTGTACCATGGCCTAGCCAGGTTGACATATAAAATTATCAGTTACTGTCTTTCCCTTTGTAGTTGATAAGTATCTTGGGGGAGATACTTTGAGGCTATGCTAATACCCTATTCCTCCTTAAACTTTAACCTACTGATTTTAGTATCCATTAGTGTATCTTATCAACAATATTTGTAAACAATATGGTGTTGTAACAATATGGTGATTTTCATTTCCTTCTTTCCTTCTTGCTATGATTAATTGGAATTCTATTCTGAGAACAAGATGTCTCTTTTCCACATTTATTCATTTGATTACTTATATTAGTATGAACTCATATTATTTTATTTCGTGAGTTAAAATTCCATACTGTCATTATTTTGTTGCTCAAATTGTTCCCGGTTTGGCCTTTAGGAGAGCTCTCAGGTAGGCTCCTGTGTTCTTTTTATAAGCTTCCATTGTGTTTTGAACATTTCTTTACTCTCTGGAATCACAAGATATTCCAGGCTCATCTTGTATTTTCCTTGTCCCAGCCCTGGAGTCAACCACTTCTTGTAGGAGCCCTGGTTCCTTCTGTTGAAGACTGGTGTTTAGAGACCAAGACTAATGGTTTTTTAAGTGTAATTTCTTACTGTCTTATGATCACTCATCATGTCTCATATCCACATAGTCCCAGACGTAAAGAAGAAAACTGAAGAGGAAGATATTGAATGTGAAGATGATCTCATTTTAGCATGTCAACCAGAAAATCCAGTTAAAGCATTGGATTTTGATGTCAGTGAAAATCGAACAGGTATAATGTTATTAGTTTATTTTGAGGAAAGCGGGATGGTAGCATTATGAATGGAATTTCTATACCATTTGAAATGGTATAGAAATTTAGTAAACTCACATTTTAGGAAATTCTTATTAATTTGTAGAGAATTGGGTTATTTTTTTCCTGTCTCCTGGCCATTTTGGTGTTTGCTAGATCTATCAGAATGGTGAGGAAAAAAATAGAAATTTACTTTTTTCTTTTTTTTTTGCTATTTATCTAGAGTTTTGAATTAGTGGTGAGAGAAACTGAAACTAAGAAAAGCTGTGTTAATGTTCTCAGTTCACATCCTGCTTTTATATTTTTACTTTGAAATCCTTAACTGTCTACTGATAGCTCAGAGTTAAATTTTAGTCTTTGCTCACAAATATAAATACAATAATTGAAGGTGCAACCACTGAATTAAAGCTAGTGAAATGCCTTTAGGATTTTAGTTTTTGCTTAAGCAAATTTGTTCCATGATAAAGTAGTATTCAGCTTATGGATAGGTTGATGTGATAAATCAGCTCTATATTTCTATCAGAAAGTATGTTCCATTTTAGTATTTTAAAATTTTGAATGATGTAGTCAGTTTTCTCAAGTCTCTTACAAAAACATGATAGACCAGAGGGAATGTTCATTCTCTTTGAAGATAGGGAGTTCCCTATGCCATTATACAGTAGCTTTTAAACAGTAAATGAAAATTTAAAGTTCTTGCATAGTGTCTCAGGATTAGTAGAAGGGGACAGAGAAGCCTCGAATGAGTGGAGAAGAACACCCAGGATACCTGCTCCTGTTTCACTCTAAGTAGTTCCCATTTTATTCATACACATATTTGCAGATATGGCATAGGATGTCTTTTGGGAAAGAAGATCCACTATTAAAAGAAAAAGAGTGAAAATCAGAGTCATAATAGATCGCATCCAGTTCATATTGACCTTAGTAGTGTACTAGTGCAGTGGTCACAGTCTGTTCAAGAAGAGAACACTACTGGGGGAAGGAAGAACATCCTGCATAAACCTGGCTTCTCGTCCTAGTCCTGCCACAAACCAGTGCAGTGATTTTTGGCAAGTTATTTAAAGTGCTCCAGAAATATTTTTATACGTGTTACTTGAAGTGTTTCATCACTTATAAAGCAAACTGACTTGGTAAGATTCAACAGATCAGTGAATAGAAATAGAAAAAAATAAAATTCTTTTTTTCTGAATAACTTTTCATCCTAAATGAGGCAGGTGCAGCAGCTAGGATGGTTGGTAAGTTTCTTATCTAAGTTAAGGGTAAAATTAATGGTTCTTAAGCTTGTTTAAAAGGCAGAATAACTGGAAATCACAGTACTCGATGGAATACCAATTTGGTGTACTGTTGATACATTTAATTCAATCCTATGAAGTAGGAACAGTTTTATTAGCAGAAGACATCATATTACAGCTATACAAAATAAAGTCATAGATTTCCCAACCCAGAGGTCCATCAGCAGTAAAATGAATAAATACTCCTTATTAGCAGCTGTCAATCTTTTTGGTCTCAGGACCCCTTTCTACTCTTAAAAATTAGATGTTATACCAACTTGTACAACTGAAACAGTCCAGGATTTGAGTCCCAACCTACCATTTCCACTGGGTGACCTTAGCAGGTGAAAATCATTTATAAGTCAAGTAGTTTTATCTTAATGTACAATATATTAGAAAACTTTTTACTTAAAATTATAATTTAATTTTAATAGACAACCAGTATTTGTTATTTGAGGTGATTTGCCATGTAATTTACATCTCTTTCCCAACTCCCCCCACTATACCATTGCCAATTTTTCAGTATTTGAATGTAAGAATTTAAAAATTAAAGTTATGTAATTCTTTAAATTTATAGAAATAGAAGAATTACCTCCGATTGATCATGGCATTCCTATCACAGACCGAAGAAGTACTTTTCAGGCACACTTGGCTCCAGTAGTTTGTCCCAAACAGGTAAACTTACTGTGTCCAGTTCACTCTGATGTTGTTTTACCAAAGTAATTCAAGCAAATGGTTTTGCAATAATATCTTTGTTTTTACTATTATGTTTAATTTTCATGCAAGATAAAAATTATTTGCTAACTTTCTACCTCCAAGTTACTGGGAATCATGGAATATTTGTGTCTGTTTATCACTGCTTTCAAAATTGTATCCAGACTCTGATTAGGGCTTAACTCTCCAATGGATTTTCAAAGAAGAAAAACCCATGTGGTGCTGTAGAAAATTATGATGCTAAATATCAATAGCTTGTTGAAAAATTATTTGTCTTATCACGTGGGAGTTCTATAAAACCTCGCCTGTTCTGTTGTTGCCCAAGTAAGGGGACAGTGGACAGACTGGTTGAGCCCAGTCTTCCCAACCTGAATTCCTTTTCCTTTCTGCTTCCTGATTTTAGGTGGCCTGATATCCACCAAAGGATATTATATGGGAAAATCTTCAGTCAAAAATAGTATTCCTAGGTCTGTGTCTTTCTCAGTCTCTTTTCAGCAGAATCATTTTCTTCTTCCTTGCTGCTATAATCTAGCCTAAATTTTATTAATGTAAGAGACAATTTCAGTACACCTATAAAGTTAAATTAACCAGAAAAGTCTTACTAGCTTAGCATAGGTTTTAAGCATTGGTCTCTTCCCTTTGGTCTCTCCAAATTCTTCTAAAGCCCTGACCCATAGGAATGCAGTTTTTTGCACCAGGCTGCCTTTTCACTCTCTTTTAGTCTCTGGAAGAGGACGTTCTTTCCTTCATTGATTTGTGGTCAAAATAACAGATTTTGGTGCAAGCTTCTGGGCTTTTCTCTCAGGAACCCTATTTTGCCCTTGGCCATTGCTCATAATCTTGTTGCCAGGGTCCTCGTTAGACATTCCATTCTGAATCTCTCCATACTGGATCCTTTTTCCATTTCTGATTATAGTCACTTAGACTTACGGGATCATAATTTGTGAGAGCTGAAATAAATCTGAGAGGTCAGTGTCTACTTTATTGATCAGAAATCTGGGAGTCTGAGAAGCACAAGATTGCACAATTTCTGATCCAAATTGGTCTCCGTATCTCCAGCTTAGTCTTCCTTACCTCCAGTATTTCTTCTATGTCCCTTGCCAACTACCTTTCTAAAAGATCTGACCACGTGTCACTCCTCCCCCACATACCCAATAATCTTTGCTGATTTCCATAGGCTACAAGGAAAAATCTAAACACATTATACAAGGCGCTTTGTGATAAGACCGTACTTTAATCATTCTGATGCATCTGCTATCATCTCATTCATACTCTAAGTTAGAGCTACATAAAACTATTGGTCACTTCCTGAACCTTTCTCTTTTATGTCCCTGCTAAGGTTGACAGGTAAAATACAGAATAGCTAGCTAAAATTGGAATTTCAGATAAACATTATTATATAGGCCATACTTATAATAAAAAAATTTGTGGTTTATCTGAAGTTCCAATTTAACTAAGCATCGTTTATTTCTGCTTACTAAATCTGGTACATTTGTACATGCTGTTTCCTTTAAATGGAATGGCTTCTTCTTGCCCCACCTCACTCTTCCATTTTGATGCAGAACTGTCACTTATCTTTCAAGACCTGGCTCTTGTTACCTCCTCTGTGAACCTTATTTGACTCCCACAGAGAGTTTTGGTTTTATAACATTTTGAATATACCATTATTCTGTACCTGTCACTTTGGTAAGTTTTCAGAGCTCATTTCTAGAAATTCTTATATTTTCGTTTAAATTTCTCTATACAGTATGGGGAAAATTTCTTATGTACAAGTACCCTGGACATGGTTACTGCTCAGATATTTGTTGATAACTGGTGGTCAAAAATACCAGGTCTTATCATTTTTGTACCAATTAGAGTACCAGTTATTGCCCCTAAAATGAGAAGAAAACTTTGGAAATGGCTTTTCCAGAATGTAGTTGAGTCTTTAAATAACTCTTGTTAATTTCACTACAATAGTATGTATATCAATATGCTTTAAGGTTTTTTTTTAGCATTTATTTACAGAACAAATAAAAAGTATACATTAGTTTATTTACATTACTGCTGTTTTTAAGGTGAAAATGGTTCTTGCCAAATTGTATGAGAATAAGAAAATTGCTAGTGCCACCCACAACATCTATGCATACCGGTAAGTGATCATCACAATTTTAGGAACGTGCAATTTGTAAAAAATGGGGGAAGGGACTTCCCTGGTGGCGCAGTGGTTAAGACTCTGCGCTCCCAATGCAGGGGGCCTGGGTTCAATCCCTGCTCAGGGAACTAGATCCCACATGCATGCCTCAACTGAGAGTTCGCATTGCCACAACTAATGAGCTGGCGAGCCGCAACTAAGGAGCCTGCCTGCCACAACTAAGACCCAGCACAACCAAATAAATAAATATTTAAAAAAAAAAATGGGGGAAACTGATGCATGATTTAAAAAAACAACAACTATTAGGTGTTTTTTTCCACTGTAAAAGTAATAATCATGTGTAGAATATTTGGAAATGGCAGAAAAAAGAATCAGAGGAAAAGTTAACCATTTTCTGCCATTAAATGTAACTGATATTGTGAAATATTTTCTTTCTGTCTTTTCTATGTAAAGTTTATTCTTTTCAATGCTTTATTCTAGTATCAAAATTTTTCCTTAATGTAACAAAAGCATTTTTCCATGTTGTTATAATTGCTTTATAAACTTTATTTTAATGGCTGTATAATATTTGTTTGAGGCTCCATACCACAATTTATTTAACTATTTCCTTTTTGTTTTTAGTTTTTCATTTTTTCTGAGTATTATAAAGAATAGTCCCGTGAACATCTTTGTGTACTTTTTGCATTATTTCCTCAGGATAGGTTCTGGTTGTTTCATATTCTTCTTTGACATGAAACAGAAGTATAATTAAAAAGGAAAAAAGAATAGATTCCTAGAAGTAGAATTATCAAAAAGTATGAACATTTTTGAAACTCTTGATACATACTGCCAAATTTTTTCGAACATTTTTCTTTTAAACCAGTTTATGCAGTGAATTAAGACTGCTTCTTTCACTACATGTCTTTTAGTTTTGAGTACGAAGGTTTTATAGAAATCTGCTGATTTGTTAGTAAAGAGATGAAGGGTATATTTTTTAAATATGCAAATTAGTACAGACTTACAGAACATAGTTTAGGACTAAAATAAATCAGAATATAGACATAGGAATTTGGTGCAAATTTAAAATGTGATTCAGACTATTTGTAAAATCTAGGCTACCTAAAACACAAAAATCTCAAAAAAATTTATCACTTTGGATAGGTGAGTTTTTAATATTACTAAGTCACATCCCTTTAAGTGCCAAATCTTACCAAAAAAACTATTTATTGTATAATTCCCTACTTATTAGAGTATCACTACACAGAATTTTGGTGTTTTCTTAGTGAGTTAGGGTCATCAATATAAAAATGAGGGATTAGACTGTGCTTGCTCTCAGTGATTAGAATGTGCTGTAAAAGTATTAATAGGTACTATTCATTCGTCCCACGTGTTTGTTGAGGGCCTACTCTGTGTCAGGTGCTTTACATAAGTTAAATCTAGTTATTTCAGCAACTGTGCCACTGTAAAAAGGTTAACTTTTTCAATATCACATAGTTGTTAAGTGGTAGAGCTGAATTTGAGAATCTAATTTCATTTATCTCTATCTTATTCCTACATGGCCATGTTGGCTGCACCTTCAACAGTTGCTGGACATGATATTCATCTTAAGTTATCAAAAAGTTAAATAATGTGCCGGATACTCTATTTCAGGCCCCAGATTTTTGTTTTTTTAAGTACTTGGGTATTTTTGCGTATTAATGGGTGATCAGCTGTCACTTCTTACAGATGTCAGCATGACTGCCTGTAGCAGCCCCTCTACCTCACCCCCTTATATAATTGATGCTTGGGAATGAAGGAGCTTAGCTTGTCAGAATTGTGTGTCAGATAACAATAAAAAGGCATAAAGTGGAGGCTTGAAGGACTCCTCTGGGAGTTAAAGAAATAACCTTTATTTGGTACATGGACTTTGTGTTGTGTATTTTGAACGCTCAGGGTCCTTTTAAGGTTACTTCCTGGTTCTGGGGCTGTGTTCCTGCTTTGGAGTTATGGGGCACTCTTCAGGCTACTGGTGCACACAGCTATCGGATGCTGCATCATTATCTTCCTGGCATGTGAGGAAAGGGTTAGTGAAAATGTCCATGGTATTTCCTGTTTTTTTTAAACCTAACAGTACTGATTTATATAGTCAGATTTCTTCATTTGTTCTATAAAGTCAACCCCGGAATCCTTTTTGCCTTAAATTTGCCATATAAAATTTTGTTTAATAGTACTAACTTTCTTTTCTTCAAATGAGGCCAACTCTAAATAATAGTAGAGCTTGGTCATAGTAGGTGGGCAGTAAATATTTACTGAGTGAATGAATGAATAGATGGTTTGGTAGATGGAAAGATGAATGAATGAATAGGATTGCTATAATAAAATTAATATAATTGACTTAGGTGTATAGATAAGGTAGTATTTGGCTTTTTATCACCATAACTGGAAAGATATCTTTGCTATATTTGCCTAGTCCTTGATGGTACCATTTGTAGGGGCCTAAAAAATGCACTAGATGGCATACCTTAACTGGCACTGTTTTCTTTTTATAACTCACACTTATTTGCCAAGCTTATTCATCTACAATGTAGCCCATGCTAACTTTCTAGATAATTTAAATGGGTAAAAATACCATGATTTATCTCTGATATTGATAACTATCCAGGGGGAAATTATAGGAAAAATAAATCTTATAATTCTTAGAATGGGGAAGATAGATAAATGCTTAGTGGCTAGAATGTTAGGAAAGTATAAAATATTATGTTGGTTTTATCACCTCCATCTTTTTTATATACTTTTTTTCTCTTTCACTGGAGTTTAGGCTCTTTGATGACAGGAGTACACCACTTATTTCTTTTATACCATTTCATAGCGCCTATTATGTGCCTATAATGCTTATATACAGTTTATTCTCAGTAAACGTTTTTTAGTGACTATTCTCTATAATCTCAGCTTCAAGATTAAATGAAGTGGAGGAAGTGTCAGATGTCTAAACTCACCTTCCCATAATTGTAGCATTTCTGATTTAAAGGAGGTACCCTTGATTCCTAGCTTTCCAAAATATAAAAAGGGAAGCATACTGGATAGGAAATCATCAGTGAAAATATAGCTAACTTATAGTTCAAGAAAGATTTTTTTAAAACAGGTATGCTGATTTTGGAAGTAAATTGATGGCAACAAATATGAAAGAGTAACTTTTATTATTGAATACAATATTTCAAGGTTTTAAAGTGTTACACTGTTTCGTGTATTTCTAGAATATATTGTGAGGATAAACAGACCTTCTTACAGGACTGTGAGGATGACGGGGAAACAGCAGCTGGGGGGCGTCTTCTCCACCTCATGGAGGTAAGTGTGAGTTAAACCCTGTTGATCCTGTTCTGTGAACCATAAAATTTCTCAACAAAATTCATTCCTAAATTCCATTTAGGAATAAGTAAATCAGTTAGACTATATAACATGAGATAATTTGGTTTTATTAGTAGTTAGTTTTTAAACATGGGTAGAGAGATAATTTTAACCACTGGATGTGGGGCAGAAAGCAAAAGGTTAATAACAAGTGCTGTGCTTTCAAGCTCTTTCAGTCGTAGACAATAGAAGATTATCTTCAGCTCTGGAAAAACTTATCCTTTTTGTTTCATGACAATTTCCTCTCCTCTATTTTCTCTGTTCTGTCTTTGCAGAACTCCTGTTAGTTGGATATTGGACTTCTGGGTAGATCCAGAATGTTTCTTTTTTTATTAAGTTGTCCATCTCATTGCCTTATGTTCTAAGACATTTTCTTGACTGTCTTCCAAAATTTCTATCAAATTAAAATTTTTTTTAGCAACCATGTATTTAATTTTCAAGAGTTCTTTCTTGTTCTCTGTTTTTCCCTTTTCATAGTGTGCTGTTCTGCTTTTATGGATACAATATCTTCTAAAATTCTTCTGAGTATACTAATTAGAGTTTCTTTTTTTAGATGTTTTCTTCCTTAAATTTTTCCTGGTCCATTTTAGTTTGTTTATCTTGTCCTTTCTCTTTCATGCTGCTGGATTTTCTTCATCTGTCTGGTGATCATTGATTGTTCATTAATTTTAAGAATGGATTGTTTTTTTCCTAAGGTAGTTGCTATAGTTTCTTCTGCTATTGTATGTGGAGGTTTGTTTTCTAACCAGGCCCTTTCCTTGATAGGAACTCTGTGGGGGTCAGGCCTGTAGACTGGTGGGCTTCACGTTAAGGGCAGCATTTGACAAATGTCAAACTGAGGAGGACCTTACTGGTAGGCACTAGTGATTACTCATGCAGCCCCAGTTCTCTCTAGCTGTTTTGTTCAGAAGCAGGTTTTGTGTTGCTGTTTGACCTAGGGGTAAAAAACTGCCTAAGCTAAGCTATTCTGGTTGAAGTCACCAAGAACTGGAACCCCACTGCATGATCTCCCCTTCACTCTGCCTGGTGGTCCCCAAGTTTGCAATTCAAGGACACTGTGGAGCACAGTGTTTGTTTTCCAAATTCCCTTCTTATTCTAACATTCTGTCCCCTGAATTGTTATAAATCTCACTCTGCTTACTCATGGTTCTGCCATTAAAGTCGGGGAAATTTTATGTGCAATTTTATGTATGGGTTTTTTCATTTTCCTTTAAAACTCACATCTGTACCTGTCTATATTTGTATGTAATTATGCTTCTGAAAATAACAGATTTTGAATGTGAGAAATGTCATGGTGGTGGTATCACGCTGGTATGGAGGGATTTTGCTAGGACCAGATCGCTTCAAACATATCAACAACTGTGCCAGAAACATTCTAGTGGAGAAGAACTACACAAGTTCACCGGTAAGTGGTTACTGATGTTATATCTAGAGAGTTTCTCACCACTGCCTGTGAAATTTAAAAAGAAAAAAGAAAAAGAAAAAGAAAATTAAGAGTGAAGCAGAACAAGTGAGGTGCATTTGAAAAACCTTTGGACTAGGAAACTGGAAGCTTAGGTTTTAGTCAGAACAGTGTAATTGACCAGTTGTGTGACCTTGGGAGGATCACTTCATCTCTTCAAACCTTAATTTTGTAGATTCATGGAGTTTTATAAAAACCTTAAAGACCAGTTAGTTTCCACTTCCTAAAATTGAGACCCATAGAAGTTATAGCTAATGCTACAGTGAACTGGATAGTCTTTAAACATCTATAAAATTCTAACATTCTCTGTTAGTGTCAAAGTGTATCCCCTTTCCCCTGACATGCCTTTAGATGCCTTCTTCCTTTATACTTTGAGTTTTTTTGTCTCGTATTTCAGATATGTTCATATCTATTTTATTTAAACTTTGCTGCCTTACTTTGAAAAATGAACAATGGATTAAATAGTATTGAGAGGAATTCCCTGGCTGTCCAGTGGTTAGGACTTTGCACTTCCACTGCAGGAGGCATGGGTTCGATCTCTGGTGAGGGAAGTAAGATCCCACAAGCCGCACGGTGTGGCCAAAAAAAAAAAAAAAAAAAATACACACACACAAAAAAATAATTAAAAAAATAAACTTATAAACAATATTGAAATTACTCAAACATAAATCTGTTAGATAACTGAGATAAATGAGTGTTTTCTTTGATTATCCTTGATTGTTTTGGAAATATTAAAATAGACTATAAATGAAAGAGCCCTGTAAAACAGAAAGATGGTACATATGGAAGTAATTATACTTTCACTATTATACATATTCTATATGACTAGATTTAAGAGTCCTAAGCTAGTACCTTCGTATAAATGTAGGAAGATACTACATTGATTTATGTCTTTTTCAGGAGGAATCATCTAAGACTTTGGGAAAGAACAAAAAAGTAAGAAAAGACAAGAAGAGGAGTGAACATTAATACCTGAAACTGTATGAAAGGTTAATTTGCCTATAATCATATACAAATTCCACAGTCATCAAGGAATATATTGTGCAGAGAGAGAATCCTGGACTGTTCAAGTCAGCCAGTTCATTGTGGACACCAATATTATCTTTTCTTCTTTGGTTATATCATCTGCCAAAAATAGAGAACTTGTGATATTTTCATGAGTGTTTCAGGCTGATTCAGAAGGATTAGTTTGAACTTAATCACCACTTCATATAATTTTAGGAAGGTAACAGTTGCCCAGGGCAGTACCTGAATTAACTGTCCATTTCATTACATGTCAAGTGCCTTTGTTAGGTGGGGAAGAAGTGTCTCTAGAGGAATATAAATACCTGATTTCTTGTCATTGGGATTCTCGTTCTGTTAAATGAATATTACCTTTTACTGCTCTTTACGGCTCCGTATGGCTTATTGAAATAGGGGCTCATTGAAGATTGATCTTAGAGAGTTTCTTCTTGTGATTTTAGTTCATAAGTATGTCACCTTTCATTTTATAGTGCTCATGGAGTGACGGATTAAGTGAAAATCCAGGAGTATCCATCTGCAGTTATGTGCTGAAGTGATAATTCATCTAACAGATTTGTTAGCATAAGTGTTATGCCTCACTTTCTGTCGCAAATTGGTGATTGTGAAATTTCAAAAAGTGATTTTCTAGTCTCTACTTTTTTTGTTTAATTCTTGTACTGTTAAGCAATAAATATGGTGTGCCAGTAGTCTCCTCCCACCACCGAAATGTGTTGGTGTAATATTCTGGTTTCTTTTAACAACCTGGAGTACCTTTCTTGTGATCTTCCTTGAGAAATGAGAACTATGCCAGAAGCTGTGCTATGGTTAATGGAACATTTATGGAATGGAGTAGAGGTGGCAGAACACCACTGGTGTAAGGTGAGAGAGTGCATTGTGTAGTGCTGTAAATGTGATGCACATTTCCCATCCACACTCCTCCATCTATGCTTCTCAACTCCACGACTTTGTGGAGAGAAGGAGCAAATCTTTGATTGGAAAAACAGAGAAAATCCCTCTTTTTTTCCATCTTCCTTTCATCAGTGTTTTATAAAAGTTCCTTTCATCTGCAAGTTGTGCAATTTACCTCTAGGCATCTAGACAATAAATTTATCCATGAGATATAAGTCATTAACTGTTCCCTTTTAGATAATGATTGCAAACAATTATTAAAAATTATTAATTGGTCACAGATATACTTGAGATTCCCTTCCAAAGAGAGGGAACAGAAATAAGGAAGCAATTTGGGATGGTGCTGGAGCATGGAAAACATCAGAGAAGAGTGGACACAGATTTTTTTTCTATTCTCTGATGTTTTACCTTTAAGAGATCTAACATCCTAACTTGGTATTTTTAATAAGAATCTAGTAAACAGCTTTACACTAGGATGGATTCTGAGAAGTAAAATCTAAATTATATTTGTTGGAAGTGTGTTTAATTGTTGTAACCTATATTTATTTAAAACACTTACCTCAGATTCCATGAAAAAATTAAGTATGTTTTATGTATTAACTTAAAATAATTAAAGAACTTAAAGACCATTAATTAACATTAAAATAATTTCACAAGCATGTCAAAACCTGTGAAAGAAGATATAAAACAGTAAGAATTGCTGCTACAGAAAAATGAATGTGAGTTAATTTTTCTGCAACACCAAATTTGAATTCCCTTTTAGCTGTTTTATCTAACATTTATTTAGGTCTTTATAGAAAACCTTTTTATCTCTGATCCCATTTTCCCTTATTAAAAACAATATTTTTGCTTCTTTCATTAACCACATTTTCCAGACTAAAAAAACCTAATATCCTTTGCCCAAAGTCAGGTAGTGAAAAGGAGAGACCCAAAAGTCTCCAATTCTGGAACGTGAGTTATTTTATACTCTTCATTATGGACCCCTAACTAGTTATAGTATCTTTTTGTCTATTTAAAATTTCTCTTGATTAGAAGGTTTTCAAATTCTTTAAATTCTTCTAAAATTCAAATAATAATTTTCCATAGCCAGATCTATGCTGTGGCATATTTGATAGCATATTGTGTTTGTTAGTTAGAAATATTCTCCATATGCCAGTTTGTAAGAGCAAGTAGCAACATCTTGCTACTTGCTCTTACAAAATAGCAAGTAATGGGAATAGCAGTATGATTTGGAGGTATATATCATGAAACATTTGATATATACCTATTTGAAGAGACATTATATCAAACTAATCACAACCAAGAAAGAATAGCATGAAGCAGATACTGTTTGAAGGCAGGTAAAATTTATTGCAGAAATTGTATAGTCACCTGTAATTCCACTGTCTAGAAATAACCATTATTAACATTTGGTATGTACATCCTTCTATTTTTTCCTATGCATGATTTTGTATATATGGCTATTTTTCTTTCCATAAAAATGGTACTAAACTGTATATACTGTTTTCTATCCTGCATATTTCATATAGAAGTATATTGTTAACATTTTCCCATGTCAATAAATATTCTTCTATGGCTTAATTTCTTATGGCTACATTGTATTCTATATTCTGGGTATATCAAAATATACTATGTAGTATAAACTATACTTGTTTCCAATATTTAGGTTTTTTCTGATTTTTCACTATTATAAGCAACTATGAAAAACGAAATCATTGTCTGCAGATTTTTGTATATATCTCTGATTACTTTCTTAGGAAGAATTCCAGAAATGGAATTCCTTGGTCAAATGTTTGTACATTCTAAGAGCTCAACTGGTTCAGCCAAGTTGCCCTGTAGAAAAGTTTCATCAGTTATATCCCGATTAGCATTGTATTAGAATATGCTTCGAATATCGGTCAAAGATGTGGAAAAATAGGCAGTCTGGTAGGTAAAACTACCGATGTCTTTTTTTTTTTTTTTGCCACGCCACATGGCATGCGGGATCTTAGTTCCCTGACCAGGGATCAAACCCGTACCCCCTGCAGTGGAAGCACAGAGTCCTAACCACTGGACTGCCAGGGAATTCCCTTAATTGATCTTTTTTGTTTTGAAATAATTATAGACTCACAAGAAGTTGTAAAAATATTCAACTTTCCCTAGTAGTAACATCTTACATAACTAAAGTATATTTATCAAAACCAAAATATATATTCTTTGTTAGGTATGTGATTTGCAAATATCTTCTCCCAGTTTGTAGCTTGTCTTTTCATCCTCTTAACAGTTTTTTTTGCAGAGTGAAAGTATTTAACTTTGATGAGATGTAATTTACTTTTTTTTTTCTTTTCCATTTTTTTTGGATTATGTTTTTGGTGTCATGTCTAAGGATTCTGTCTAACCCTGGGTCATAAAGACTTTCTTCTCTTTAGAGTTTCATGTTTTTCATTTAGATCTAATATTTATTTTTAGTTAATTTTTCTATAAGGTATGAGATTTAATTTGAAGTTCCTTTTTTTTTTGCCTTTGCTTGTCCAATTATGGAAGTGACTAATTTTTAAAATCAAACTTTTTATTGATGAATTTTCACAAAATAAATGCAGTTAAATAACTAGCACTTAGATGGAGAAAAGGTCAATACCAGCACTCCACAATCCCCCCTTTGTTCAGTCATTGCTGCTCTCCTCCCCAACAAGTAACCACCTCCCTGATTTATCATCAGAGATTAATTTGGTCTTTTTTGACTTTTTTTTATTATTTATTTATTTATTTATTTATTTATGGCTGTGTTGGGTCTTCGTTTCTGTGCGATGGCTTTCTCTAGTTGCGGCAAGCGGGGACCACTCTTCATCGCGGTGCGCGGGCTTCTCACTATCACGGCCTCTCTTGTTGCGGAGCACAGGCTCCAGACGCGCAGGCTCAGCAATTGTGGCTCACGGGCCCAGTTGCTCCGTGGTATGTGGGATCTTCCCAGACCAGGGCTCGAACCCGTGTCCCCTGCATTGGCAGGCAGATTCTCAACCACTGCGCCACCAGGGAAGCCCCTTTTTTGACTTTTATGTAGAGGAATCACACAGTATGTACCCTTGTTCAGGCTCCTTTTGTTCCATCATTTTGTGAGATTCATCTGGGTTATTGCATGTAGCAGTTCTTTCATTCTTATTACTGCATAGTATTCCATTGAACGAACATGGATTTATCAATTCTATTTACGGATAGTTGGGTTTCCAGCCATTACAAATAATGCTGCTATGAACATTCTTGTACATGGCTTTTGGGCCATATCTGCACACATTCCTAAAGCGTGGATACCTAGAAATGGATTTGCTGAGTCACAGGATATATATATGTGGAGCTTTATTGCCCAGTGGTTTGCTGGTAAATGTTTAACAACTGGCTCTAGGGTGGGTGCTCATTTATAATGTTAGCCAGTTCCTGTGGTGTAAATACTCCAGCTGCCCAATTTCAAGCTACCAATGTGAAATCAGTTGATTCACAAAATTCCTGGGAATTTAACCATCACTTCTTGTGAGCTCCAGCACCCATCACTCATACTGCCAAGCAGTTTTCCAAAGTAGTTGCACCAATTTACACTCCTACCCGTAGTGAATGCGAGTTCTAGCTGCTGCTCGTCCACATTTGGTATTACCTGACTCTCATTTCACTCATGCTGCGTGGTGGGTAGGGGCATCACTTTGTGGTTTTAATTTCCATTTCTCTGATGGCTAATGAAACTGAACACCTTTGGCTACTACATTTTATACTGGCGGTGGCCGAGTAATCTTATACTGTCATATTTCCCTCCCTTCCAGGAATAGAAATATGGGGCTTGATATCAAGTTTGCTTCAGGTACAGAGAAATCCAGTTACAGTTTTGCATATCTGAGCATCTAGTCTATAAATTTCAACACGCCACCACCACCTCACTGGTATACTAAATCTGTGAATTTATCAGGAAATCATCTTTTTTTGTTCTTAGTTTCCAATTTATAAAAATGTGGATTATGATTCCTCCCTGTCTGGGATATTCTGAGGGTTAAATGAGATGCTCTTTATGTGATACACATCCAATAAAACCATTAAATAATTATCTTTTCCTCACTACTTAGGGGAGAACTGTCCTACAGCAATACCTCTTATTTAAGATAGACTATGTCTGAGGATTTTAACAGTACCTAGAATTTTATGTTGACATTGAGGTTACCAGGTTCTTAGTAACCTAGGTTACCTAGGTTCCCCTAGGGAGGCAATATAGCATCACAGCTTAGAGCTGGGTCTCTGGAGACTGCCAGGTTCAAATCCTGTGTCTGCTTTTTGCTTGCCTTGCTAGCTTGGGCAAGTTATCTAATTTTTCTGTATTCAGTTATGAAAAAGCTATAAAGAGCTAAGCAGGCCATGGGCTGATACTGAAAGACTGTTTAGTTAGGGAGATACAATGTGAACTCTGAATCTGGTCAAGGACCATAGACCAAGGGTTGACAAACATTTTCTGTAAACAGCCAAATACTATATATTTTTTGCTTTGTGAACCATCTCTTTCACAGCTCTCAGTTTTGTCATAGTGTGAAAGCAATCATAAACAGTATGGACACTAATAATAGCATGGCTGTGTTCCAACAAAACTATTTATGGATGCAGAAATCTGAATTTCATGTAATTTTCATGTGTCATGAAATATTCTTCTTTTGATTTTTTTCAGTTGTATAAATATGTAAAGGAAAACACTCCTCCTGTGTGTCTACTCTCAAAAGCTCTACTCACAGAATACTTCACTTCTGACAGTAGGCTTCCTACAAATCAAGTAATTCTGCGACACCAACTTGGTGTCCTACAATTCAGTTCAGTTTTGACGCTATCTACGTGGAGATAACGTCAGATCCCACAAGTTAAGGGCTCAGTCCTACAAGACAGCCTCTTCCCCTACTTGAGATGCCAATCTCAAGTTCAGGTTGCTTCTAACCAACCTGGTGTAACCCCGAGGTTCTCATGACCCCCTCCTCTGGTTGGATTAATTCACTAGAGCGGCACACAGAACCCAGGAAAATGTTTTACTTACTAGATTATCAGTTTATCATAAAAGGATATAACTCAGAAATAGCCTGATGGAAGAGATGCAAAGTATGTGGGAAGGGGTATGGAGCTTCCAGGCTCAGTCTGAGCGTGTCCCCCTTCCTACTTCATGTATTCACCAATGGAGAAGCTTTCTGAACTCTGTCCTTTTGGATTTTTATGGAGGCTTCACTACGTAGGTATGAGTGATTAAATCATTGGTCATTGGTGATTGAGTCAACCTCCAGCTCCTCTCCTCTCCTGGGAGGTTGGGGGTGGGACTGAAAGTTTCAACCTTCTAATTATACGCTGGGTTCCCCTGCAACCAGCCCCCATCCTTAGGGGCTTTCCAAAAGTCACCCCATTAACTGAAACTCAGGTATTGGTTAAAAGGGACTTGTTACAAATAACAAGACATTCCTTTTATTCTTATGGCTCTGGAGCTATTTCAGGAACCAATCACAAAAGACCAGGGGTTTTGCCAACCCCTGGTGTAGACCAGGTAGAAAGAGAAAGAGGCAAGTCCGAAGTATAATGCTAACAGATAGGATTTGGGTTTCTGAGCCTAGAGAGTATTTTGTTTGTTTGTTTGTTTATTTTTTCCATTTAGCTCACGTTTTGAGTTGTATACTGTTTAGGGGCATGATACAGTTAATTTGTACATCAGGACCCACAAAATGGAGGTTGCTGCAGTGGCCTGTCCCATGTCACAAATCTAAATCTAAGTCAGCCTGCACTGTCAAGGAAACCTAATTTACACCAATCACAATTCTCCAATTCAGTTTAGCTAGCTTACCTTACCCTAGAAAATAGGACCTGCTCACCTTAAAAGGTAATCCCTGACCTCCTAGCCAATCATGCCATTTCTGCCTTGCCTCTTCTAATGTGCTATAAAACTTGCTCTTGCCCAAAATCTCTCAGGAAGAGTGCTCTGCTGCTTGCAAGGCACTGTGCTCCACCAACCAATCCATGGACTGTTTTCCTTTGAATAAAGGCCATCAGACTCGTTACCAAATTGTATTATTTTGTCATTTGACAGCAAGAGATAAATTACAAGTATGTGTTTGTAATCAAGGAGAAGTAGATTTGGAAGTCAGAGCTGAATTTAAATTTTGGTTCCATGCCTTGGGCATGGAAACCATCTTGGACAAGTTACTTAACTTCTTTGAGCCTTACTTTCCTCATCTGTAAAATGGGGCTAATAATCCTTCCTCATAGGATATTTGGAGGGTTGAATAAAATGAGATAATGTGCAAACTGTCACTAGTCTAAAGCTTCACACAGAGTGGGAGCTCAGTAGGTGGTGGTTGGTATATTTCTCATTGTAAAAGAAGTGAAATCACATTGGTCTATAATCAGTAAGATCTTGGTGCTGACAGATAGCTGAATATGCCACCCTAATGTATCTCTCTTTGGCATATGAGTTATTTTGAGCTGATTTTTTTCCAGAAACTGCAAACACAGCAGAAGCTCTGAAAGCAGAGTAGAAATTACCCTTTTGTAAGGGAAATCTACATTTATAAAGAAAATTTACATTAGAAAGGGGGCCTCTACCAGGAAGAGAGCTTTACCAGATATAACATTTTTACCTGAGAGTTTTATCTGCAAGCAGGGCAATTTTTGCTTACCAAACATTTCCTTCTCTCACCTTCTTGTAAATTGCCTCTCCCCAACGCCACCCCACCCCCCAAAAAATCTTTCTTTTGTATTTAGCTGAAGATGGTATTTAAGGTAGTGACTTGGGCCATCTCAGAAGACTTACTCTTTTTTTCCTAGGTATCTCCAATGTATACAGGAGGCATATGTGTTAATAAACTTTTCATTGTTTTTTCTCTTGTTAATCTGTTTTTAGCCAAGAACTCAGAATGGTAGAGGGAAAATTATTTTTCCTCCCCTACAATGCAAAAGAGCGTCAAAAGAAAAGCCAGTGAGAGATGATGGTGGCCTGAACTGAGCTATTGATGGTGGGAATGGATGGAAGTAGATGGATTTAAGGTGTATTTAGGAGGTAAAATTGAGAGAACTTGGCACTGGATTTGAGGGCTGCGGGAAAGAAAAGAGTTAAGATGGCATTCAGGTCCTGGGCTGGGCAATCGGGTAGATGTCATTTAAGTCTAACCTGTTTTTCTAATTGTGAAGCCATTTCACTGCCATTAAGATACCCCTTCCTTGCTGTTGCTCTGCTGTCTTACTCATTTACCCTTCAGTTAGCTGCCTGCTGAATGCTGCCAGCCTGGGTGTAATGCTTTGGTTCTGGCTGGCCCAGATGCATTACGTTGGATGAAGGAGAAGCCAGACATCAGAGAAATTGGATTTCCTGAGGAGAGGACCCACAGAAACTTCCTTGAAACGAAAAAGGGAATGACCAAATAAGCATTATGGGATGATCTCCAGTCAAAGCCGGAGATGCTCTTTGGAGCCCAGACAGGAAAGTGAGTCATGAAACTAGCAGTGAAATGCGGGAAGAAAGGCTGTTGGCTCACGTACAGCTGTGATTCTCTACTGGTGGGCTGTGCAGGAAGGTGTGCATGAGAAATCCCAGAGGAGCCTTTTCTCCTTTCAGTATACCACTATGGAGTCAAGTACAGCAGCACAGCTTGAAGCCAAGGGGTAATTTAGATTTAAAATTGGCAGAGATATTGTCAAAGAAGGAATGTTGGCAGGATTGAATAATTTGTCAGAGGTAAGACACTAGACTATATAGAAGGAAAATGTCTATAGGTTTGAACTAGATGTTTAAATTGCATGATGGAGAAGAAAACAGAAAGAGTATAGAGCTCCAATAAAAATAAGACCATATAGTATGGATAAAGTAGGCATCAATGTCGATTCTTTGGGGAAACTTTTTATTCTTTTAAACTCAATATTTCTTTTCCATTTTTTTGTTTTATCTATATCTGATTCTAGTATAAAAATGCTTACAAACTAATAGGACTCATCGGAAATGACACCAAAAGCACAGGCAAGGAAAGTAAAAGTAGATAAATTGGACTACTTCAAAATAAAAACTTCTTTGCACCAAAGGACACAGTCAACAGAGTGAAAAGGCAATCTATGGAATATGAGAAAATATTTGTGAATCATGCTTCTGATAAGATATTCAGACTAATATCCAGAATATATGGAGAACTCTTGAAACTCAACAACAAAAGGCCCCCAGTTTGAAAATGGGCAAAGGACTTGAATAGATATTGATTCAAAGAAGATAAGCAAGTGGCCAATAAGCACACAAACAGATGCTCAACATCATGAATCATTAGGGAAATGCAAATCAAAACCACAGTGAGATGTCACCTTGTACCCATTAAGATGGTTACTATCAAAAGAACAGAAAATAACAAGTGTTGGTATGAGTGTGGAGAAATTGGAACTCTTGTGCCCTGTTGGTGGGAATGTAAAATGGTGAAGCCACTATGGAAAATGGTATGGTGATTCCTCAAAAAGTTAAACATAAAATTACCATATGATCCAGCAATTCCATTTCTGGGTATAAACTCAAAAGAATTGAAAGCAGGGTCTTGAAGAGATATTTGTACGTCTATGTTCATAGCATTATTCACAAAAGCCAAAAGGTAGAAGCCACCCAAGGGTCCATCAACAGATGAATATGTACAGAAAATGTGTTATATACACAATGGTATATTTTTCAGCTGTAACAAGGAAGGGAATTCTGACATATGCTACAACATGGATAAATCTTAAGGACATTATGATAAGTGAATATGCTAGTCACAAAAGGACAGATACTGTATAATTCTACTTATATGAGATATCTAGAGTAGTCAAATTCATAGAGACAGTAAGTGGAACAGTAGTTGAGAAGACTGGAGAATGAGAAGTTGTTGGGAGTAGATAGAGATTTTGGGTTTGCAAGTTGAAAGAGTTCTGGAGATTGGTTGTGCAACGATGTGAATATACTTGACACTACTGAATGGTACACTTAAAAATGGTTAAGATACTAAATTTTATTTTATGTATATTTTGCCACAATTTAAAAAATAGTAATAGGACCCTAAATGGTCTAGGGTAGCAGTGGTTTTGTTTTAACTGTGGTGACGTAACAAGGCAGGAAGAAAGCTGAAAGAAAACTCCAGTGAAAGTAGCTGACAGAAGCTGTCCAAAGGCATGGGGCTGATGAGTGTGAGAAAAAAATCCCAACTGAAATAAAGGATCTGGGGAATTGCATTGGTGGAAGGACTACCTAACAGTTCATTTTTTCATCATAAATTTTCTGAGGACTTCTGCTTAGAGGAAATGAAGGGTCAGTGTGGCTGGAGTGCATGGGGCTAGAGAACCTTGTGAGATGAAGAAGAAGAGGTAGGCAATGAATCAGTCAAGCAGAATCTTGTAGACCCTCATAAGATCTTAAAAAGAGTAATACGAAACAACTGAATGATTTTAAGCAGAAGAGTGGAACAATCAGATTTGTCTTTTAGAAACACAATTCTGCTTGCTTGGCAAAAAATACATTGAAAAGTAACAAAAGTGAACAATGGGAAGCATTTAAGAGGCTGTTGCAGTAATAAAGAGATTGTGATAGTTTGGACTAGGATAATGGCAGTGGAGATGAAACTATGTAGACAGATTTCAAAGATATTTAGGAGCAAAGATAGAATCCGGTGATGCACTGGACAACAGGATGAGCCATTAGCATAGATCCATATTCTGATACTCTCATAGATATACTGGTTGAACTTTATTTTCTGGGGGTTTCTTTGGTACTCCTATCCCTTGGATTTTGTGAGTTGCCTGTGACACACGTTTGCCATACCTCAACATAGGGATAACAAATGTGTGCCACTGTTTTCAAAACTGGAATATTACAGAATATATATCTCACATTTTCTTTATTCATTCATCCATTGATGGACACTTAGGTTGTTTACATGTCTTGGCTAATGTAAATAATGCTGCAATGAACATGGGGCTGCATCTATCTTTTCGAGTTAGTGTTTGCCCATTTGTTCTTTTTTTTGTTTTTTTAAAGAAATTCACGTTCTTTTATTTATTTATTTATTTATTTATTTATTTATTTATGACTGTGTTGAGTCTTCGTTTCTGTGCGAGGGCTTTCTCTAGTTGCGGCAAGTGGGGACCACTCTTCATCGCGGTGCGCGGGCCTCTCACCATCGTGGCCTCTCTTGTTGCGGAGCACAGGCTCCAGACGCGCAGGCTCAGTAATTGTGGCTCACGGGCCCAGTTGCTCCGTGGCATGTGGGATCTTCCCAGACCAGGGCTCGAACCCGTGTCCCCTGCATTGGCAGGCAGATTCTCAACCACTGCGCCACCAGGGAAGCCCTGCCCATTTGTTCTTGCATGCTGCCTACTTTATCGATTAGAGCTCTTAGCATATTCATCATAGTTGTTTTAAATTCCTGGCCTGATAATTCCAACACGCCTGTCACGTTTGGTTCTGATGATTGCTCTGTCTCTTCAAATTGTTTTTTGCCTTTTAGTATGCCTTGTGATTTTTTTTTTGCCTTTATATCCAGACATGATATTCTGGGTAAAAGAAACTGCTGTAAGTAGCCCTTTAGTAATGTGCTGAAAACAGGAAATGCCACAGGAACTAGCACCAGGGTAGGAAACCTGAACTGTAATTGATGATTTGCTGGAGGATCAGTGCCGACAACTCTGAGAGTTAAAAACTCCACGGGGATCCAGTCCATGGGGGCCAGGGGAAGTGTTCTGTGTTCTATGATTAGATCCCTGTCTCTCAGTGAGCCTATGCGTCTGGACTGTGAACTTTGCAAGGGTCTCTCAGGTTTTTTTTCTCCCCACTTAGGTAAGACAGGATAGCTAGAGTGGGCTAGAGCTGGGTATTTCCCTTTCCCCATATTTGTTAGGGTTTGATAAAGCCCCAAGCAGGTCAGGTTCCGGTTAACTAGTTTACGCTGGGCAGGCTGAGTTAACAGAGTGCTCGGGTATATTTCAAAGTGGTTCCTTTTCCCCTTCCCCTGCTGGAAGCATAAGGGGATTTTTCTGACATTTACTGTGGGAACCTGGTCAAGCTCCTGGAGGTAAATCTCACAGTATTGTGGGTATCTCCCTGTGACTGGATCCCCGTGGAGTTTTCAACTCTCAGAGTTGTCGGCACTGATCCTCCAGCAAATCATTAATTATAGTTCAGGTTTCCTACCCTGGTGCTAGTTCCTGTGGCATTTCCTGTTTTCAGACCCTCTGCTCTGCTCTGGTAACTCAGGACTCTGTGTCTGTCTCTCCAGTCTTGGAGACAGTGGTTTGCTCTATGTCCTTTTCTCTTCTTTGCATCCAAAAAGAGTTTATTTTTTGGTCCATTCACCTTTTTATTTGGTAGAGGGAGTGGCAACTTCTAAGCTCCTTACACGCAAAACCAGAAGTCTAAGGCTTTATATGTTTGTATATGTTACCTAACTTGTTTAAATATAGTCATAATGACTAGATTTGGAAATAAATTCTATACTTAAGACTGTGGAAAATCACACTGTTCAGTTCTGTTGTCTGTCCACTATACTGTTGTGCTATTTTGTTTTTGTTTTTATAAGGGCTTGGAAGAAGCTACATTGTTTGAACGCTAAAATGTGATCTCATATTGATCTTAAGTTAGTGAGGTTTCTCTTTAACATTGGCTTTTCTAGTGATTTCATGTCATCTTAAATTTCTGTTTCACAAGCTTTAAATATATTTTATTTGGTGTTTAAACTATAAGGATATTGGGACTTCCCTGGTGGTGCAGTTGTTAAGAGTCTGCCTGCCAATGCAGGGTACACGGGTTCAAGCCCTGGTCTGGGAAGATCCCACATGCCGTGGAGCAACAAAGCCCGTGAGCCACAACTACTGAGCCTGCACTCTAGAGCCCACGAGCCACAACTACTGAGCCCATGTGCCACAACTACTGAAGCCCGTGTGCCTAGAGCCCATGCTCTGCAACAAGATAAGCCACCACAATGAGAAGCCCGCGCACCACAACAAAGAGCAGCCCCCGCTCGCCACAACTAGAGAAAGCCCATGCACAGCAACGAAGACCCAACGCAGCCAAAAATTAATAAATAAATAAATTAATTTAATTTTAAAAACCTTACCATTTAAAATATAAGGATATTGTTAAACTGATAAAAAATAAAGAAGAGTATTGGTACTGGCATAAAGATAGACATATAGATCAATGGACTAGAATTGAGAGTCAAAAAATAAACCTGTACATTTGTTGTCAGTTGATTTTCTACAAGGGTGCCAAGACAATTCAATGGGCAAAAAAACAGTCTTTCTGACAAATAGTGTCAACTTGATATCCATGTGCAAAACAATGAAGCTGCACTCCTACCTCACACCATATACAAAAAATAAGCTCAAAATGTCTCAAAGACCTAAATGTAAGAGCTAAAACTATAAAAGTCATAGAAGAAAACATAATAGTAAATCTTCATGACCTTGGATTAGATAATGGTTTCTTAGATATGACACCAAAAGCACAAGCAACTAAAGAAAAATAAATAAAGTGGAATACATCAAAATTAAAACTTCTGTGCTTCAGAGGACACTATTAAGAAAGTGACTGTGCCCCGCGACGGGAGGGGCCGCGATAGAGAAAGGCCCGCGCACCGCGATGAAGAGCGGTCCCCGCACCGCGATGAAGAGTGGCCCCCGCTTGCCGCAACTGGAGAAAGCCCTCGCACGAACCGAAGACCCAACACAGCCAAAAATAAATAAATAAATAAATAAATAAATAAATAAATAAATAAAATCAAGTAAAACTTTAAAAAAAAAAAAAAAAAGAGAAAGTGAAAAGACAACACACAGAATGGGAGAAAATATTTGTAAATTGTAGGTGTGATAAAGGCCTAGTATTTAGAACACAGAAAGAAATCTTACAACTCAACAGAGTAACAAACAACCCAATTGAAAAGTAGGCAAAATACTTAAATAGACATGTTTCCAAAGACAAAATACAGATGGCCAAGAAGCACATGAAAAGATGTTCTACACTATTAGGCATTAGGGAAATGTAAATCAAAGCCACAATGGGAAATCACTTCATATCCACTAGGATAATATAATAATAATTTTTTTAAAAATGGAAAATAACTAGTGTTGGCAACAATATGGAGAAATTGAAATCCTTGTACATTGCTGGTTAGAATACAAAATGATGTAGCTGTTTTAGGAAACAGTTTGGCCATTCCTCAAAAAGTTAAAAACAGTGTTAGTTACCATTTGACCAGCAGTTCCATTCCTAGGTATAAACTCAAGAGAATTGGAAAAAAATGTCCACACAAAAACTTATAAACAAATGTTATAGCAACATTATTCATGATAGCCCAGAAGTGAAAACAATTGAAGTGTCCATCAATAAATGAATGAAACAAATGTGGTATATCCACATAATGGAATATTATTCAACCATTAAAAAGGAATGAAATCTGATTCATGCTACAACATGGATGAACCTTGAAAACAGTATTCTATGTGAAAGAAGCCAGTCACAAAAGAGCACATAGTGTATGATTCTAATTATATGAAATGTCCAGAATAGGCAAAACTATAGAGACAGAAAGTACATCTGTGATTTACCAGGGACTGGGAGGGAGGGGGTTGGTGGTGAAGGAATAGGAAGTGTCTGTTAATGGGTATGGGATTTCTTTTTAGGGTGATGAAAATGTTCTGGAATTCAAGTGCATAACTTTGTGAATATACAAAAAAATCATTGAATTATATACTTTAAAAGGATGAATTTTATGGTATTTGAATTATATATCTATAAAAAATTAAAAATAAAGATTGATATATGTGATTGTCACCATCTTGGACAATGGCTTTATAAAATATAGATATAAAACTTCTGGTGTAGTAGAGCACATTCTGTAAAATACATTTTCAATTAATATAAATCAATCACCAAAACATATTGAACAGCATAAAGATATCTGATATTAGAAACATTATGAATTTTTAAACTGCATACAGCTGAAAGTCTTGTGATTTTTGAAAATGTTTCTGATAAAGACAAAATACACATTACACAGAGGGATATGACTTAAAATAGGGTTGATTTCATTCTTTTTCCATTCATGGAATGCAAATTAATGCTAATGATCTTTTTTAAAAGCCTAAGTGATTTTCCCCATTTGTCACTCTTTACTCTTTACATTTGTAAACTTTACTCTTCTTTGCATTTATTCATTATTACTTCTCTCCCAAGAGATACTAGGATTTTTTTCATTCTTCCACAATTAACAAAGTCCCTTTCAAAAGCAGCCAGTATTTTTGCTTAGTTAACTTTCAAGGCCTTGCTATTAAAAAAGCAATGAAGCACTTGTTTTATGCAATTTCTTAATTCCAGTCTCTAAACTGGAGACACTAGAGAGCATTCAGTGTGAAAGGGGAAGGAAAGAAAGGCTGATAAATACATTGCTGACGTTGTCTGTAGTATAAGATAAGGTACAAAAGTAAACAGGATGACTGTAACCACTGTAGATAAGATGGTGAAGGGGCACTGAGTGGGTTGGCCCAGAAAGTAAACATGGATTTATTTTATGGACTGTGCATGATAACCGCACTGTTTTTTGTAATTCTATATGAGAAGGGAAAGCAATTCAACAGCCTTGGGGATCTTGCCTGGTAGCCTCAGGTTGTGGCAAGATCATGCCTATGGGCTGCCAAGTAGATAAAATTCAGGAAGAAGAATAACGATGAATCATGTTGGTTACATTTCATTCTCTTACCTTGTGTGAACATAGAATGGGTTAGGAGCAAAGCTCAGAATTTTTTCTTGGTATTCTATTTGAATTTATTGAAGTGTCAAGTCTCTTTGTAACTTGTGTACCATTTCCCTTCCTTTTCTATCACTCCTGATGTATATCTAACTATTCTTTTTAAATATTTATGATACTTTAAAAATTCAAGTTCTGTAAATAAAAATAAATATACATAAATAAATCCCACCAACAACTAGCAATTTGCTATTAAATAATGAATTGAAATAATTTTCTTTTCGTGGACTGTGACTAGTGATCCAAGACCTATTGACATTGTTTACATCCTTTAACTTAATTCATTAACTTTGCTTGTATAACTAAGAACAGAAATAATCATTACCTTGCCTCATCCGGTCACTGTGAAAAAAAAGTGGATGAAAGGCAATTGAACACAGGGTTAAAGATTCATCTTGCTCATGTCAAGAGGGACATAGCAAGGAGAGGGTGTGGAGAAAAGGGAACCCTCCTATACTGTTGGTGGGAAGGTAAATTGGTATGGCCACTATGGAGAACAATATGGAGGTTCCTTAAAAAACTAAAAATAGAGCTCCATATGATTCAGCAAGCCCACTCCTGGGCATATATTCGGAGAAAACCATAATTTGAAAAGATACATGTACTCCAATATTCATTGCAGCACTATTTACAGTAGCCAGGACATGGAAGCGACCTAAATGTCCATCAATGGAGGAATGGATAAAAAAGATGTGGTACATATATGCAATGGAATATTACTCAGCCATAAAAAAGAACAAAACAATGCCATTTTCAGCGACATGGATGGACCTAGAGATTGTCACACTGAATGAAGTAAGTCAGACAGAGAAATATCATATGATATCGCTTATATGTGGAATCTAAAAAAATGGTACAAATGCACCTATTTACAAAACAGAAATACAGTCACAGATGTAGAAAACAAACTTATGGTTACCAAGGGGGGAAGGGGAGGGAGGGATAAACTGGGAGATTGGGATTGACATATGCACACTACTATATATAAAATAGATAACTAATAAGACCCTACTGTACAGCACAGGAAACTCTACTCAACACTCTGTAATGACCTATATGGGAATAGAATCTAAAAAAGAGTGGATATATGTATATGTATAACTGATTCACTTTGCTATACAGCAGGAACTAACACAACATTGTAAATTAACTATACTGCAATAAAAATTAATTTAAAAAAAAGAAAAAGAAATAGAGGGACAGAGCAAGAGCCTTAATCTCATCCAGCAGATGATGGAGTCCCACAGGGTCCAGCTCAGTTTCAGTCTCCAACGTGTTCCATTTCCTTCAGCAAACAAGGGACTAAAACCATCACCATGCAGGGACTTTCTAGCAGGTTTACATTGAGGATGAAGAAGAAGTATAAAGACCAAGCTCTTTTCTTGATGAAACTATTTTGCATTTTCTTTATAGCTTTTTCCTTCTTTTATTCTTTTTCACATATTGATCTTTTGTCTTTTTTTTCTTAAGTTAAGCTGCCTTAGATTTTCTGTACGCTTTTCAGTTTGTGCATTTAAGTCCTTTTGCATTTCTCAAGGAGTAACTGCTAAAGCTTTCTTATTATTTAATGACATTAAGTTTTATAGCTGCCACAGCTCTGGCTAGTTGCCTCTGTCTCATGGCCCTCAACTTGGTGGAGAGCTTTTGGAAGATCTCATAGAGAACAAAACAGCTGAAAACATTTATCATCCATGGGTATCCAGGAAGGAGCCCACTGTGATGTGTAGGAAGCATAGCTCCTCATTCTCCAGGGTTGAGGACTCTCCAGTCTGTTCTCCATCCAGCTTCTTGGTATGTTTTCCTGAGCTACTTCTTTTTTAAAAAAAAAAAAAATTATTATTATTATTATTTTTTACTTTTGGCTGTACTGTGCGGCATGCGGGATCTTAGTTCCTCCATCAGGGATCGAACCCATGCTACCTGCGTTGGGAGCACAGAGTCTTAACCACTGGACTACCAAGGAAATCCCCCTGAGCTACTTCTTTATCTCTCCATCATTCATCCAGTTCTGGGGAAACACTAAACGTAAGGGTGCAGTAAGGATTAACTCAGCAGGCCTGGGTTGTCCAAACCCTTCATATTTTAATGAATAGTTCGGCCATTGACCAGCTCCTAGGAAATAACCCCTAAGCTCCTGGAATATCTTGCCCGTTACAGTGTTTTTGTTTACTTGGGGCCTTGGCCAAGCCAGATAGTCTAGCTAACAATGTGATTCATGGTGGGGATCTTGGGCTATGTGATATCAGTTTGACCTCTGGGGAAGCTGGAGACTAAGTAATTAAGGTCAGCCATGTGGATGCTAAATGCCTATATGATCAATCTCCAATAAGACCCCTGGACACCAAGGCCCAGGTTAGCTTCGCTGGTTGGCAATATTTTATGTGTGTTGTTACACATCATTGCTAGAATTAAGCACTGTCCATACGACTTCACTGGGAGAGGACAACAGGACAACTGGAAGTTTGTGCCTTGTTTCTCCTGGACTCTGTGCCTTTTTTCCTTTGCTGATATTAATCTGTATTCCATTGCTGTAATAAAACATAACTGTGAGTATAACAGACTTGCTGCATTCTGCGAGCCCTTCTAGCAAATCGTTGGACCTGAAGGTGGTCTTGGTGACTCCCAACGACAGTAAGGCTGATGAGTCAGCCTCTCTGGTTCCTCCTTGAGATCTCCTCTACTGTGGGAGGTAGTGAGAGCCTGACTAGGGTCTGGACATTCATTTGTTGCTTATGATAGTGGGTTAGCACTGTAAAAGGATCAGATAGGAGGTATTTCAGGCTTTGCAGGTCATTTGGTCTCTTGCAACATGGTGAAAGCCCGCATAGCACATTTTCTCAATAAAGTTGGATCTACCCTTTGGAACAGCCACTCATTCACCGCATCATCAACTCTAGCACCGAGGTCACAGTAACCTCTATCATATCCTGCTCACTCTGTGAGGCTATTCTGAGCACACTTACATCTTTAGTTAGGCCAATTTTGCCCCTTGGTGTCTATCTGCTAGTAGGTTTGTGTCCATGGTAGTACTGGGTAAGAGGTGGCATGTACCTTCCCAGGTGGCTCAGTTCCAGGATATGAATCTAAAGTATTCATACTTTAGGTGGACCTAGCACCCAAGTTCAAAAACCCCACATGGGAGCCCCCAGGGTAACCAATGAAGCAGACCCCTCCCCTTCTTGTCTACAAAATGAGCCTTAGCTGCCATCTAAGAAAGGTAAAAGTTGGGAACATGGTTGCTATTACTCTTTGCTGGAGAAAAGCCCCTGGGATTATAACTATGTTGTCGGTGCCCAGCCTGTTATCTCCTTTGGCCCCATTGCTGTAGCTCATACCTGCTGACCTACCACCTGCCAGCATCTGCATTTCTTTGCTGACGGCTTTCTCTGGTGGCCTGAGACTACTCTGCATACGCACCTCAGGCTGGAAATACTGGAGAATTAATGCCACCCTCAAACCCTAGCAATCTTTAGCCAATGATTTATGGCTCCCTCACAACTACGGGAATAACTCTGAGAAGGATGTTCTACACTGGCTTCCAGAGTGTCCCAGTAGGATTAAGATTTCATTAGTCAAGGTATAACTTCAATGCACCCTTCTTGGCTTGCTTCCTTTCCCCACTCTTCTCCCACTACTACTTTTCCCCTACTCTTGGAATCATATCTCAAATAAACTACTTGTACAGATCTTTGTCTCAGGATCTGCTTGTGGGATAACATAAATTAAGGCACCTGTCAACTTTGCTGCTCCTTATCTGCTCTGGCCTCTTCTTCTCTTTTGTTGGTTCTGAATACACACTGATCCTTGATGCAAGTTTAGGTAGCTCTTCACTGTAAACTTTCAGTAGAGTCTGGCCAGTACTGTGGCTGGAGAGTGGCTTGGGTATTATGCCATTGGTCTTGTGACTCAGCCTTCTTGGGCTCACAAGGAGTGAGGACATAAGCCTTTTTAGCAGTGCTCCAAGTGAAGGCTCTCTCAGACTTACTTTTCATTTTTCTTCTGCCTCATCCTTCTTGTCTTTCTTCTTTAATCACCCCCATTTCTTACCAAAGCCCTTTCCCCTCTATTTCCTGGGATTCCCTACAACCCCCCCCCCCAACCCCAGAGAAAAGATCAAGTCCCAGTATTTTCTTGTATCTTGCAATTTTTGACAGACTCAAGTTTCCACTGTATATCATTTAGGCTGTCTGCTTTCTGCTGGGCAAGAGATGTGAGCTGTTGTCCCAGGAGAGTGTGTGTATGCACGTGTGTGTGTGTGTGTGTGTATGTGTGTCTGTGTGTAGCATGGGGGTGGGGAGGTGAGGAGGAGATGAGGGTGAGAAATTATGGCTGTAACTGCTTTTTTTCCTAAAGTATCTGGAATTTAACTGCACTAACGGTGACAGACAGGGTTCGATCACTAAGGAAGACTCACAGGAATCAAAATGAAAATGCTTACAAATCTGTGGCTTATTGCAGGAAAGGGATCTGATACAGCATCAGCATACAGGAAAGACAGGCATCACAGCGCAAGGCTGCTTTACAATGAGGGGTTTGGAGAAGTCAGGCCTGAGCTCCAGATGTCCTCTTTTTGTAAAGGCCATACATATGTGCTTCCTCTCTAGGACCAGGACAAACTGACAGGGAACACCTTGAAACTAGGGAGCCAGAATCGGAGTCTCAGCCAGGGTTTCTTATACCTTGCAGGTCACATAGGCATATTCTTGCTACATAATCGGCCCCAACAGCTCTCTGAGGTCTCATGAAGACCAGGTACAAATCATCAGTCTCACTGTTACCAATAAACAATGCTGAAAGCTGGAACAGACTGGCCAGAAACTCCTCAGACTCATGGTTACAAAGCAACACTATTAATCAGCACATTTCATGTCTTGATCTGGCCAACTCCAGGTCTTCTGGAATTACCCCTCATAGCACAGTCTAGCTCCCTGACCTATGAGCAAGGCCTTTTTAGGCCTAATGATAACTCTTGGTTTGACAGTAATTACTTGCCTTAAAGCATCATATAATCACAGAGACAATCAAAATTCACCAAATTGCAAACATCTATAATAACTAACAAGAGGTTCGTATGGATTTAAACAGATGAACAATCCAATAATATTAGCACAGAATAGCACAAACTTTCTCATATTTTGGACTAACTTCATAATACTTTTGTTTCCCTGACTTATAGTAATCCGCACTTTAATGTACACATCTATTGGGTGAGAGAGATTACTAATTGTCAATCATCAAGTGTAAATTTTCTTCAGGCCACTTCTCCTCCATAGGGATAACATCATGAGGGAGTTCTAATCTAATCTCACAACATTTGATCAACCACCTCAGTAATATCATAAATTTGATTAGCTTCTACAATATTAAATTTACCTATGATTTATGTATTACACCATACAGCAGTGTCATGTATACATGGTAAAATATAAATCAGACATAGTTACATATCATTATTTTGTCCATCTCAATAAAATCTACCTTTTCTCATAGGAATTTAGGTTAGAGACCATGTCTCTGTTATTTTAGGACTCCAAACCTCTTGAAAACACAGTCAAATTCCTTTTCTCTGATACATGGCTTGAGAGATAGTGGTTCCCAGTGAGACGTGTCCCACAGCTGGGTTTATCTCTTCTCCTTGGGGAGCCCTCTAGTCCTGTTTAAAGTTTGTCCAACGCCCGTGAATAATGTTAGAGGAAAGGAACGGTTCGCCCTCAGTTGCAGCACTGAAATTGTTAAAAGAGCGCCTCTAGAGGTTGCGTTCTCCAATTACAAATTTCCACAGACTATGTAGCCCACACATCTCCCACGCGTGAGAATCTCTGGCTCTGGGGCCTCAGATAGCTCAGACTCCTTTGAGTTAAGATACCAAAGAGCCCAGCTGTGCTGATATACAAGCTCATTCCCATTGCTGAGTTTGGGCAGGTTATCCTGGTGTCTGCTCTGATTGCAAAGCCCATTTTCCCAGTGCTGTGTTGCCATCCAGTTGTCATCCTTAACTTTCCTCCTGGAGGAAAATGCCTTGGAGGTTCCCCATTTGCTCCAGAAGCATTTGTTTTCTTCAAAATATCTTTCTTCATTAAAAGTGAATTCTTCTTCATCAATTACTCCTAGCCCAGCTCCTAATTCTCCTAAGGCTCTCTTTTTTTAGGAGGCAAAAGCTGTTTGATCCACCAGACCCTCTGTTGACACTGAGTATTAGCTTCTTACATTTAGGAAATAAACCTGGGAACTGATCACATTGACCCCATTAGGCTAAGGTCCCATGAGTAGTTGTTACCACTAAACCGACTTTGCTTTGGATATGCCATAGAGCTTCCCACAGCCATCCACATAGACTTTCTGGGTTTTCACTCTCAGGAATGTGGGCCCAACAAGTTATACTAAATTCTTTTCCTTTCTCAGTGATCCAAGTGTCCCAATTGTTCCTCTACATCTATATGGCTTTCCACCCACAATGTTGGGCAAAGGAGCTATTTTTACACACAATGTTTTGACAGATGGAACATGTAGAAGATGAACTACTATTGTCATACTCCAGTACCTTCCTTAAATCTTCACCACCAAAATAAATGGCCATGCAACTGTTCACCTAGATTATTATTAATCAGTGTTGTTCGGATTCAACTGGATATATATTCTCATGGTTTTCTTCCTAACTCAGGTCTTCAGTAATAGCTCTATCCTATGAAATGGGAACCAAAAGACATAGCCACCTTAGTATTGTTCCATGTGATTACAGTCAGACCTTCCACCTGTTCATCCATTATGAGGACACAGACCACTCTCAGAAGTACATATATGTTCACTGGGTTGGCTATTCTACTTCTTGGTTGTTCAAAAGAGAAGATTTTGATAAACGAGTCCTTCACCTAAAGGGCATCTGAGTCAAAGCTAAGAGAGAATAATATTCTCATGCTCTATGCTTCTCTTAAGGCACCAGAATTTATTAGATGTTCCCTTTTTAATACCCATTTATTAGCTACCCTCCCCTCAGCAACAATTTCAACTTTCTTCCATTTATCACTACTTTAATCCAAACATTTCTCCTTAATGTAGGTCCCTCTGGTTAAGTCACTGGGTTGGTCTATATGGCTGGTACAAGATGAGATACTCCTAAACAACAAGGTCCTACTGTATGGCATACGGAACAATATTCAATACCCTATGACAAACCATAATGGAAAAGGATATGAAAAAGAATATATATATATTATATATATGTATATATAATTGAGTCACTTTGCTGTACAGAAGAAACTAACACAACACTGTAAATCAACTATATTTCAATAAAATAAATTGTAAAAAAAAGATGAGATATTCCACGATTTTCCCTTCTGTCCAATACAGAGAAATGGGATTATCCCTTTCAAGAGGCAACAAATATTTGCATAATTATTCCCAGCTTGGCAAGGTGCAGGGAATAGATAATTCATCCCACTATCTCTTTGGAATTTTTGTATTTAGGTTCAAATTAATATACATACTGCCTTTTTTTTGGAATATTACCAGACTTTGGGATTCTTAATGGTAGCTCTAGTTTTAGGGACTAACCACTACTGAGAAAGAAAATTTTGGTGAAGTAAGGAAGACATATGTAAATTCCTGTAAAGCGTAAACCCTTTCTCCTTAATTCCACCACAAAAGTGTAATCACCTATCTAACAGAAACCTATTTTTAGTTCCCCTCACCTTACATTGCAAAACACAATGCTGGAGGTTTGTAAACCAGCACTTTGTTTCTTTGTCATGCTCATCTTCTTAAGCAGGTGTGTTAGTTAACCATTCCAATTTTCTGTTAACCTACTACTTTGAAAGTGATAAATAAAATAAGTAAACTGAATGTGATACTATTTTACTTACTGTTGCCTGCATGGGCAGTGAACTGAGGACCTTGATCTGAAGAGATGTAGCTAGGAAGGCTAAATTTACTCTAAGTTTCTATCAAGACTGATATAAGGGGCTTCCCTGGTGGCGCAGTGGTTGAGAATCTGCCTGCCAATGCAGGGGACACGGGTTCGAGCCCTGGTCTGGGAAGATCCCACATGCCACGGAGCAGCTGGACCCGTGAGCCACAATTACTGAGCCTGCGCGTCTGGAGCCTGTGCTCCGCAACAAGAGAAGCCACGATAATGAGAGGCCCGCGCACCGCGATGAAGAGTGGCCCCCACTTGCCGCAACTAGAGAAAGCTCTCGCACAGAAACGAAGACCCAACACAGCCATAAATTAAAAAAAAAAAAAAAAAAAAAAGATTAGCTCATCTGCCCCTGAAAACAGTAGTGGCATTTACAATTCGAATTCCTTTCTCCTACTTAGCATGATTAGCAAATCTTAATTTAGCATAGTGTTGGAATTAAAACTACTGTACTTTATAAAAAAAAAAAAAAAAAGACTGATATAAGGAGAATGGGATGGAGTGGGGAGAGATAGCTTGCCACTTGCTTCATCAGAGTGTTTCTCCTTTGGGAAACTATGTATATATGAAAGACATGTAAGTTCTGAAATCAGAGGTATTTACCTTTTTACTACCCAGATCCTATTCTTGGTTTTTGAAGTGGATACCTAAAGAGTACATACGAAGTAGAATTGTCCAATAAGGAATCTCCAGGCTCAGGTTATGGTTACCAAGTGAGAAAGAATAGTTTTTTCCCTTCCAGTGAAACTGTAAAGAAAGGGGAAATGTAACCAATTCCTTTTATTCTTCACTTTAATAAATTTAAAAGCATTGCAAATGAAATTAATAAATTATAGTGGAGTAGAATATATAAATTTCTTTATAATTTAATCATGTCATATAGAATATATGTGAAGTATTTTAATGTAAATTTTTTTGAATTTTATTTTATTTTTTATACAGCAGGTTCTTATTAGTTATCCATTTTATACATATTAGGGTATATATGTCAATCCCAATCTCCCAATTCTAATGTAAATTTTGAATGTATAATTTCATTTATAAAATACAAAAATAGGCACAGTTAATTTATGATTATAGATGTCAGGATAGTCTTACCCATGAGGACTGAGTGTTTCTTGATTTGGGTGGTGGTTACATGGGTATGTTCAATTTGTAAAAATTAATCAATTATACATCTATGACGTGTATTTTATACATTTATGATTTATGTACTTTTGTTTGTTTTTTAAATTTTGGCCACACTGCGCAGCATGTGGGATCTTAGTTCCCCAGCCAGGGATCGAACCTGCACCCCCTGCATTGGAAGGTGGAGTCTTAGCCACTGGACCACCAGGGAAGTCCCAATTTATGTACTTTTGTCGTGTATACCATACTTAAACAAAAAGTAATAAAACAGAATGAAACAAAATGCAGCCTTAGCCCTTAGTGACTTATTTCTACTAGGAGAGACAAGCAAGAAAACCTCCATTTCTGTTGTTTTTCATTCCTTTGTATAGATTCCTATGCCCATTTGGATTCATTTTCCTTCTGCCTGAAGAACTTCCTTTCACATTTCTTGTAGTGCTAGTTTGTTGATGATGAATCCTTTCAGCTCTTATAAATCTGAAAAAAATCTTTATTTTGCCTTTGTTTTTGAAAGTTATTTTTATTAGGTACAGAATTCTAGGGTGACATTTTTTTTCTTTCAACCCTTGAAAGATGTTGGACTAGTATCTTCTTGCTTACATTGTTTCTGATGAGAAATCTGCTGTCATCCATATCTTTTTTATTTTGTATGTAATTTTCCCTCCTCTGGCTGCTCTTAAGATTTTTTTTTTAAACACTGGTTTTGAACAGTTTGATTTGATGTGCTTTGTGCAGTTTTCATCATGTTTCTTGTGTTTGAGGTTCATTGAACTTCTTGGTTTATAGTTTTCATCAAACTTTGAAAGCTTTTGCCCATTATTTCTGCAATGTTTTTCTTCTGTTCCCTGCTCTCTACTTTCCTGCAGGGACTTCTGTAGGCATATATTAGGTCACTTGAAGTTGTCCTACAGCTTAGTGAAGCTCTGTTAAATTTTTGATGGGTGCAGCATCTCCTTTATTTATTTTTAAATTTTTATTGGAGTATAGCTGATTTACAATGTTGTGTTAGTTTCAGGTGTACAGCAAAGTGAATCAATTATACATATACATATATCTACTCTTTTTTAGATTCTTTTCCCATATAGGCCGTTACAGAGTACTGAGTAGAGTTCCCTGTGCTATACAGTAGGTCCTTATTAGTTATCTGTTTTATATATAGTAGTGTGTATGTCAATCCCAATCTTCCAATTTATCCCTCCCCTGAAGCTCTGTTAAATTGAAAAAAAATTCTCCTTTATCTCTGTTTTTTATTTTGGGTAATTTACTTTGC
Organism: Balaenoptera acutorostrata; assembly: GCF_949987535.1. NCBI lineage: Eukaryota > Metazoa > Chordata > Mammalia > Artiodactyla > Balaenopteridae > Balaenoptera > Balaenoptera acutorostrata. The sequence continues at coordinate 52,076,934 of NC_080076.1, read as the reverse complement.
TATGTGTTCAAATTCACTAATCTTTTCTTCTGCAATTTCTGATTTGTCATTAATCCTTTGTAATGTATTTTTAGTTCAGACATTTCAGTTTTCATTTCTAGAAGTTTGATTTGGGTCTTTTAAAAATACTTTTATTTCTTTATATATCTGTTTAAAAATATGGAATACAGCTATAATAACTGCTTTAATGTCCTTATCTATTAATTCTAATATCTATGTCAGTTATGGGTGGTTTCAACTGATTGATTTTTCTCTGCATTATGGGTCTTATTTGCCTGCTTCTTGGCATGCCTGATAATTCTTAATTGGATTCCAGACATTATAAATTTTACCTTGCTGGGGACTGGATATTTTTATGCTCTATAAATATTCTTGAGCTGTGTTCAGAGCTGTCGTTAAGTTACTTGGAACTGGTTTGGTCCTTTCAGATCTTGCTTTTAAGATTTGTGAGGCAGGATCCAAGCAGTATTCGGTATAGGGCTACCTATTTCTGACTACTGAGGCAAGACCTTTCTGAATATATTACCCAATGCCCCGTGAATTGAGTTTTGTCAGTCTGGCTGGTGGGAACAAAGTCTGTAACTGGCCCCTTGTGACCCCCTGGGTTTTGTTCCTTCTAATCTTTTTGAGTGGTTCTTCTTCCTGTCTGAGAACATTTTCCCACATACTGTGCTGGTCAGTACCCTCGTAAATACTTGAGGAGGGCCCTTTGCAGCTCTGAAACATAGAGTTCTGTCTGGTACTGCCCGACTCTCAGCTCTACCTCCTCATCTCAGGGAATCTACTAGGCTCCCCCTGGATGCTCCTCTCTGCTCTGTGCCCTGGAAACTCTCTCAAGACAGTGAGCTGGGGCAACTGCAGGGCTCACCTCATTTTCTCCCCTTCTCAGGGATCACTGTCCTTCACTGCCTGATGTCCATGCCTCAAAAACCATGGTTTCATATATTTTGTACAGTTTTTTCATTGTTTCAGACGGGATGGTGAATTCAGCCCCTGATATTCTATCTTGGTCAGACGGGAATATTTAACTGGATCTGTATCTTCTCATTTGAGCCCAATTCCTTACCTATATAGTGTATCAATTATATTTTATATATATTATATAATATTGCTCTATTAATGGGAGATGGATGAGTCACATCAAAATGTTTAAGATAAAACATTTCATTGTCTTTTGGAAATACTTTCTCAGTGTCAGTTAAAGGGAAACTGTTAACACAAGTTTGCTTTATCAAGAATCAGGAAGTACTATGAAATTAGCATTAGATTTTAAAAACTGTTGTTATGAGTAGGAGACTATATATTTTAGGTATTCGATTGGAAAACACACTTGTCAGAATTGTCTTTCCAGCTTAGTTTGCTGTATTACGTTTCTTCATCATTTGATGTGATGCCAGCTACTAATGACACAACTGATTTACCATCAGAAACTAGCATTGCTTTAGCATTTTTAATGAGCTTACTAGCTTTTGCTATAATGGTAGGAAATGCTGTGGTCATTTTAGCTTTTGTGGTGGACAAAAACCTTAGACATCGAAGTAATTACTTTTTCCTTAACTTGGCCATTTCTGACTTCTTTGTTGGTAAGTTACATATCTTTATTTAAGATAATCCTTTTCAATTATAATTCATTTCTAAAACCTTAAAATAAGCTTTTATTATTTCAAGGGACTATTAAAAACAAAAAGTTTAAGGATTGAAACTCAGGGGAGGCTATACGGCACTCTATGGGCATGTTATATATATGTAAATCAGGTTTGTAGGGGAATTTTCATCTGAGAACTGTTTCTTTTTATGGAATAAAAATAAGTCCAGTATTGCTTTAGTCTAAGAGTTATTTGTTTTTGGACCTATTTTCCTTGTATGTTTAGGTTTATAAGTATTCCTTTTTAAGTAAGCATAGTTTCTTTAATATCACAGTGTTGGAGTAATAGGAAATAATGTATATGCTGGTAATCGGCACAATCAGAAAACAGGATGTTCAGGTCAATTACATACTATAGTTAATAATATTATTTTATAATATGGCATAGAATGTTGTAAAGTACACCCAATGCTAAACTCCCTTGCATATAATAAGGAACCACAGTGTTAATAATTGTAAGAGATCATTGAAATCAAAGTAATCTTTCTTTGAAAACATGCACTATATAATTTCTTACTGCCTGATGATCATTTTTTAACAATGCTTATCATAATGAGTAAATATGCAGAAGTGTCAATTGATGATATGGTTTTATAGGCGCTTCTAGTATAATTTAATCTGTTATTGTGTACAGCTATATAAATGCTTGCATTTATGTTAAAACGAAACAAAACTCATAGAACACTTAGTTTATTGCCTGGAACACAGTGATTGCTCAACAAATGTTAGTCTTTTCACTCTTGATCTTTCTGAAGATAAATGTCAACTCAAACCAAGTACACAAATGTTAGTAGAGTACCTACCATGTAAGTACTGTTAGGGACCAAGTACAGTTAGATAATGAGGAGATATCGAGAAGACTAGGTTAATCTCTTTCTTTAATAAGGTTTCAATACAGTAGAGTAGATAAGAGAAGTTCAGAAATGACTATAACAGGACAGGTTGATATGAGAACCCATAAAGACCCACCCAGTGCTGCGGGCACTCAGAGGAGGGAGAAAGCACATTTGGTTAGTGGGTAGTGGTCTCTGAAATGAACTTTAAAGGATGGGTAGAATTTCCATAGGCAGAGATGGAGAGGAGAGAGTATTCCAAGAATCAGCAACGATATGCTGGTAGAAAATCATCGTGTATACCTTCCTAAGTGTGAGCTCCAGGCTGGCTAGTGTGCAAATGGGCTGTATGAGAACAGCTGAGGGTGAAGTTGGAGTAGTTGGAATCTATATAGTGAAGGCCCTTGACTACTAGTGTGAGTCTGGATTGGAGTTTATTCAGCAGGCAATGTGAGATTTAAGTGAATGATTGAATGGGTTGAAGCTTTACCTCAGAGGCATCAGAAGAGATGTAGCCGGTGGAAGAAGCTGGAGCAGAGGGTAGCTTCATTTCAGAGAGAATCCTTCAGTGACCTTGGCAGAAATCAGCAGTGGGCTCTGAGTGAGGGTGAGGGTGGAAAAGAAGTTCGGGAAGCAGAGCTGCAAGGCGGGGTCAGGCAGGAGAAAGAGGAAGATGTGCTGAAGACTGAGTTCTGGGGGCAAGAGTATGACACTATTCACAGAATTAGGGAGCATTTGTGAAAGCAGCTTCTGCTTCTGATATTGCAATGATAAAAGTTTTGGAGGAAACTTCTAGTTGGAGAGATTGACTTAGGAATTCTGGTATAGAAATTATAGGGTCACAGGGCTTCCCTGGTGGTGCAGTGGTTGAGAATCTGCCTGCCAATGTGGGGGACATGGGTCCGAGCCCTGGTCCGGGAAGATCCCACATGCCGCGGAGCAACTAGGCCCGTGAGCCACAACTACTGAACCTGCGCATCTGGAGCCTCTGCTCCGCAACAGGAGAGGCCGCGATAGTGAGAGGCCCGCACACCGCGATGAAGAGTGGCCCCCACTTGCCACAACTAGAGAAAGCCCTCGCACAGAAACGAAGACCCAACACAGCCAAAAATAAATAAATTAATGAATTAATTTAAAAAAAAAAGAAATTATAGGGTCACAGAAAAAAGTGGGTAGCCAATATAGAAGTATTAAAAAATGCAACAATCTCCCCATTTCTCTCCTCAGTTCTGCCCCTCCAGGTAACCAACATTAACAACTTGATGTAGATCCCTCCACATCATTTTCTATCGTCACATAAACACAGATAAATACACGAGTGTATTTATGTGAACAGAGAATATTCTATTATAAATATATGTATCCCTCTCCTCCTTCTTCACAGAACTGTACAACTTTTAGGTGACACTCAGCGCTTAAAGTGGAAAATGTATTTTGACTACCCCAAAGGGAGTTAGGCCCTGAATACCTGGTGGTCAGGAGGGATGGGGTAAAACTATATCCAACTGTGAGAGCCTGAGGCCTGAAACTTTCTAATGAAGATGGTTCTAGACAAGAACAGAGTGCTTCTGTGTAAGGCCCAATGTCAGCATCATGGCAGCCCCACCATTGTGGGCTTGAGCACCACAACATAAAGATGTGGTTTGTCTTTGAGAAATGTCCCTGCAGATGTGATGATTCAGCAGTCCTCGTGGCCTCCCTCCATCAGCAGGTGGATGGGAAAAGAAATGGCTTTGCTCCAGATGAGAGCGATTGGACACAGGCCAGAATCTCTTAATCTGCCGGTCTCATCCTTCATGTTTCCCCTGCCCCCTGCCAGCTTCATCCAGAGGTCCACTTTCTAACACAATATTCACCATGACAGCACAAGACTTAGCAGTCTCTGAGAGCATTTTGTAACAAGATTTGAGTTTGGTGTCGATGCTCTTCTTTCTCCTTTGCCATGGTCGAAAGTGGTCCTTTCAGCTCTGAGCCTGTAGGACCTCATGGTGGTAGCAGTGGACCAGGGCAGAACTTGTGAGAGATTTTCTGTAGCTACAAGATAGCAATTCTTAATATTTGGGGTCATGAGACCCAGAGCTCCAGAACCATGTGGCGATGCCAGTGCAGATGAGAGTGTCACATGTGCTCGGTATGGTGGGCTTTCTGGCTGAATGTCCTCTTTTCACAGGTTTTCGAACTGGCCTCCTGTTGAGAATTTAAATTTGTGGCACCTGAGAAGCTTCCCAGGCTGAATTTAGTTGAAAAGCAAAGACTTATTGAGGAAAAATTCCAGTACTAGCTACACTGATATATGTCATCTATACACTATTCCAGAAAAAAAATACTATTTATATCTTTATTGATATCTATAAAATTGGTATCACATAACTGATGTTTCCATCTGTGGGTACCTTTTCCACATCTACATTTGTGTGGGTATGTATGGCCTACATAAGCACGTGATGGATGATCCAGACAGGATCTTCAAGGGCAAAAGGTGGCTGCTGATGACAGAGTCTGAACCACATTTTCAGGATGGCAAAGTTTATATTTAGTACAGGCATACCTCAGAGGTACTGTGGGTTCAGTTCCAGACCACTGCAATAAAACAAATATCAAAATAAGAGTCACATGAATTTGTTGGTTTCCCAGTGCATATAAAAGGTATAGGTGTAGTCTACTAAGTGTGCAAAAGCATTATGTCTAAAAAAACAATGTACATACCTTAATTAAAAAATACTCTATTGCTAGAAAATAATAACGAGCATCTGAGCCTTCACTGGATCATAATCTTTTTGCTCATAGAAGGTCTTGCCTCGATGGTGACGGATGCTGACTGATCAGGGTGGTGGCTGCTGAAGGTTGGGGTGCCTGGTGGCAATTTCTTAAAATAAGACAACAGTGACAATTGCCGCATCCACTGACTCTTCCTTTCACTTGAATACTTAGAGGTCATTTTAGGGTTATTAATTGGCTTAATTTCAATATTGTTGTGTCTCAGGGAATAGTGAAACCTGAGGAGAGGATAGAGACTGGGAAATGGTAGGGTGGTGGAGCAGTCAGAACGTACATGACCTTTATTAAGTTCACCGTCTTACATGGGCACAGTTCGTGGAGCTCCAAAACAATTAAAATAGTAACATCAAAGATCACCATAACAAATATAATAATAATAAATTAAAAATATTGTGAGAATTAGCAAAATGTGACACAGAGACACAAAGTAAGCAAAAGCTGTTGGAAAAAATAGTGCCGATAGACTTTGCTCGATGCAGGGTTGCCACGAACCTTCAATTTGTAACATATGCAATGTCCATGAAGTGCAATAAAGTGAAGCACAATAGAATGAAGTATGCCTGTACCTTCATGCCTTGGTTCAGGACTCTTCTCTTTCCCTCTGTGTTAGTCAGCTTGGGCTGACCCAATAAAATAATCACAGTCTGGGTGACTTAACAGCAATTTACTTTCTCACAGCTCTGGAGACTGGGAAATCCCAGATTTAGGTGCCAGCTGATTTGGTTCCTGGTGAGGGCTCTCTCCCTGGGTTGTAGATGGCTGCCTTCTTGCTTCACCTGGAGACAGAGCTAGCAAGTGAGCTCTCTGGTGTTTCTTCTTATAAGGACACTAACCCTATTGGATTAGGACTCTACCCTTACAACCTAATTTAACTTTAATTACTTCCTTATAGGTCCTATCACCCTGGGGGTTTGGGTTTCAACATATGACTTTTGGTGGGGGGACACAAACATTTAGTCCATAATACCCTCTATACAATCACTGTTATCTACACACTCCTCTGCTGGCCCAAAGAATTCATTGGGGCTTTTAGCTCCCCCCACCTGTTTTTTTTCAGACTGTGCCACTTGGCATGGCATGTGGGATTTTAGTTCCCCCACCAGGGATCAAACCCTCACCCCCTGCAGTGGAAGCATGGAGTCTTAACCACTGGACCACCAGGGAAGTCCCTCCCCTGACCTTTCGATTATCATTTTCTCATGGAAGATGCAGCTTCTTAACTGGCTTCAGAAAGAAGGGGCGATACTGGACTGGTGAAAATTTTTATGCAAACCGGGCTTTCCCATCCTCATCTATTCATTCATCCCATACTGATTTATTTTGAACCAGGCACCCATTTAGGTGTTGGGGATATATCCGTGAAAATACAGACAAAAATCCTTACCCTCGTGGTGCTTGTATTTTTCCTGGGAGCAGGGGCGGGGAGAGGAAAGTAAACAGTATACATAAGTAAATAAAACTACATAACATTTTAGAGGTTGATCATTGCTACTGAGAAAAACATAATAGCAGGGAGGAAATGTGTTAGAGGTAGAGGTTGCAATGTACACTTCAGGGGTAGGGCTCGCTGAGGAAGATGCATTGGAATAAACAAAAGGAGCCTCTGAGGGAAGAGTGGTTCATGCCCAGGAAACCCATGCAAGAATCTGAGGGTGTGTGTACGGTGTATTTGACGCCAGATAGGGTGGAGCAGAGTGAGCTAGGGGTGGAGGGTGTAGCAGAGGGTTTCTTCTCTCCTCCCCCTGGTTCCTTCACTTCCTTTTTATTTGCTTCACCATCTTCTTTCAATATAGTTTGTTTTCCCTCACTCCCCTGCCTCCCCACCCCCACAATTGGTCATGCCAAAGGCTTATTGCTCTTTTCAAGGACCTGGCTATTAGTTTTTCTTATCAAGTCTATTTGACCCAGAAGCATGACTCCAGAGTGGAAGTTATGGAAACACCTAGGAGTGGGTATATCACAGATGTATTTCAGGTTCATGGTTTCAGGTTCAGTTTCAGGTTCTGAAACTCCTTTGTAAGGAGCCGCAAAACCACTCAACAAGACAGAGGAACTGAGCATGACGCTTGTACTAAACCATCCCAAAGAACTCAAGGTGACAGCAGGGTTTCATTAAAACAAAAGGCATAGACTTGAGCCTGTTTTCAATTAACTGCTATTTCAAGCAGCTCCAGAGGATTTGAACACAGCTTTCTCTTTTATCTAATTCAGAAAGTTTGCAAAAAACATTATCAATAAATAGACAATGGCATCTGTGATGCAAATGATTGGTGGCATCCCACTCTTCTTTCTCATCCAGGGGAGGAAATGAGTGTGTATGTGGAAAATGCTCCTGTCGGGAACACTGGAAGCCACAACTCTGGGCCAAAATATAATAAATTTCTCTGTTTTGAAGATACTTCGATTTATCTCAGGTGATCCTGAGATATCACGGGTACACACACACACACACACACACACACACACACACACACACACCCCTTTGAGATGGAAGGTACCATAGGAAGATCAGAGAATTACACCCATTATCTTGTAATAACCTATAATGGAGTATAATCTTCAAAAACACTGAATCACTATGGTGTACACCTGAAACTAACACAATACTGTAAATCAACTATACTTCAATTAAAAAAATAAAATATGCCAGAAATGTTTAGCATCCTAAAAGATATATATACACACACACATATACATACATACACATACAGTTAAAATATAAAACAAGCAGGCAATTTGAACTACAGGTAAGAACTGACCATACAACTCTTCTTCTCGATGGTGTCTTGTCTCTCATATTTGTATGTAAATCTAGGTACAGGAGACTAAGTTCTGCATTTCCTTACACTGGTTCTAAAACAACACCTTTATATCCTCATGTTATCTTTTTTTTTTTTTTTAAGGTTGTTTCCCTCGCTTGCCTATTGTAAATAGTGCTTCAATGAGTATTGGCTGCATGTATCTTTTCGAATTATAGTTTTGTCTGGATATATGCCCAGGATTGGGTTTGCAGGATCATATGGCAACTCTATTTTTAGTTTTTTGAGGAACCTCCATACTGTTTTCCATAGTGGCTGTACCAATTTACATTCCCACCAACAGTGTAAGAGGGTTCTCTTTTCTCCACACCCTCTCCAGTATTTGTTATTTGTAGACTTTTTAATGATGGTCATTCTGACTGGTGTGAGGTAGTACCTCATTGTTGTTTTGATTTGCATTTCTCTAATAATTAGCAATGTTGAGCATCCTTTCATGTACCTGTTGGCCATCTCTATGTCTTCTTTGGAGAAATGTCTATTTAGGTCTTCTGTCCATTTTTGATTGGGTTGTGTTTTTTTTGTTATTGAGTTGTATGAGCTGTTTGTATATTTTGGAAATTGAGCCCTTGTCGGTCGCATCATTTGCAAATATCTTCTCCCAGTCTGTAGGTTGTCTTTTCATTTTGTGTATGGTTTCATTGCTGTACAGCAGCTCATAAGTTTGATTAGGTTCCATTTGTTCATTTTTGCTTTTATTTCTATTGCCTTGGGAGACTGACCTAAGGAAAACGATTGGTATGATTTATGTCAGAGAATGTTTTGCCTATGTTCTCTTCTAAGAGTTTCATGGTGTCATGTCTTTTTTTTTTTTTACAATGATAATTATCTTTAAAATATACATTTTAAAAAATTTTATTTTATTTATTTATTTTTTATACAGCAGGTTCTTATTGGTTATCTATTTTATACATATTAGTGTATATATGTCAATCCCAATCTCCCAATTCATCCCACCACCAGCACCCCCACCCCACTTTCCCCCCTTGGTGTCCATACGTTTGTTCTCTACATCTGTGTCTCTATTTCTGCCTTGCAAACCAGTTCATCTGTACCATTTTTCTAGATTCCACATATATGCATTAATATACGATATTTGTTTTTCTCTTTCTGATTTACTTCACTTTGTATGACAGTCTCTAGGTGCATCCACATCTCTAAAAATGACCCAATTTCATTCCTTTTTATGGCTGAGTAATATTCCATTGTATATATGTACCACATCTTCTTTATCCATTCATCTGTCAATGGGCATTTAGATTGCTTCCATGACCTGACTATTGTAAACAGTGCTGCAATGAACATTGGGGTGCCCATGTCATCTTGTTTTGGGAGAATGCAGGGTTTCCTTCAATCTTCCCTTTCCTTTTCTTTTATCTTTACTATTGTTCTTCATGATAGGCTAACTTGGTTCTCATATGGAAAATGGGAATTCCTGCCAAGTGCCTTCATAAAATATGAAGATATCCAACAAAATAAGATTTCAACCGAGCTTCCACTTAATAGATTATTTTCTTAGTGAGTAGACCACCTGTCTGAAATGTCAATACAACTGAAAACCCCTATAAGGCTAAAGGAAAAGGAACCCAGTTCAGTCATTTTCCACAATGAAGCAGTTTCTGTGCTGAGTTGAATCACTCAGGTATTTGTTCATTCAGTGAAGGATAGCAGTTAAAGTCAGGGGTTATGAAATCACATTGCTTGGTTTCAAATCCAATTTTTCCCTTACTTGGGCTAATTATGTCTCCTTTTTGAACTTCAGATTCCTTATCTGCTAACTCAGCATGGTGCCTACCTCACAAAGTTTCTATGAAAGTTAAATGAGATGATATATGTAATACACATAGCACAATGTCTGGCATGTGGTAATTGCACAATACCTATTAGCTGTTATTAATTTCCTTGAGTTAAATGTGCGAGCCATTGGTCAACTCTGGATGTTGTGAAAAATACAAAGACCGACTTCCCACACAGTCCCAGTCCTCAGGAGAAACAAGTTAACATATGACAACGATATAAAGTAGGATATATTTGTACATGAGAGGGCAGGTGACAGAGGGGTCACTTCTACCCAGGAAGTTCCAGGAGAGATGACAAGGAGGATGTCACTTTTTAAACTAAGTGAAGAATTAGAAGGAATTAAATAGACTTCTCCGTAGAAGAGAGGAGGATATTCTAGGAAGAAAGAATGTTGTTGGCAAAGGCAAAGAGATGTGACAATGTGAGATGTGTTTGGGGGAAGGGTGGCCCATCCTGTTTGGGTTGGATCATGAACACAAAGATGATGTGCGCTGTATATGCCTGGAAATACATGTTGGGACCTGAACTTAATGTGGAAAGTAATAAGAAGCCATTGAAGGTACGATGTTTGTGACAGCTATTTTAAAAATGGTATTTAAAGAATGTGTAGGAGATCAGTCCTGAGTTTGTTGATGAAATACCATGAATTTCTAAATAATAATCAAGCTCTTTTTGGTCAATTCAGATAGTTCATTGTGTTGTGTTCCTATGTCTCTTCGTATTCATTGATATGTGCTATTTTTCTTTACCCTCACTTTTTCCCTGTACAGGTGTGATCTCCATTCTTTGTACATCCCTCACAGGCTGTTCAACTGGAAGTTTGAAGATAACATCTGTGCATTTTGGCTCACTATTGACTATCTTTTGTGTACAACATCTGTGTATAACATTGTACTCATCAGCTTTGATCGATACCAGTCAGTCTCGAATGCTGTAAGTCAAAATATTAATTTATCCTCCTTAGAAGATTATATACTTGTAAATTTTGGGTCCCCAAGCAAAAAAATTTTTTGTTTAATTAGCAAAACTTAGAGAAGCCTGTTACCCTTTTATTATCTAGCACTAAGTTCCCATTGGTGCTTAGTGAACATTTTCTGTGTGATTTGGTTAGGTCACTCCCTTATGTACCACTAAAATGGGAAGGTGTCCAACAAAATCCAAGGCAAGTTGTGAGAAGTGGTAAATTGAGTCTGTAGTAGATTGGCTATGCATGAGTCTCACAGTAGGTTTATCTGTTCAACTCTTTAGACAACTTGAGACCTGAATGTTTTCTTCAGGATGGAACTTTGTGGGTGATTAGAAAGACTCACAGACTTCTGAATGTCATGAGAAAATTAATTTTGCATGACCAAAGGAAAAGACAGTATACAGGGAAGCTACGGGTTATACAGTGGCACTAACCAGAAGCTAACCAGTGCCAGTTTAGGACCCATGCCAAGAAAGTCTGAACTTACCCAAGATTTAGAACAGTCTCATCAACTAGCTCGTGACAGTTCTTAAGCTAAATTTATCAGCAATAGAATAAAGGAGAGAATAAGGTTGATGTTAATAAGGATGAGGGATGAGAAGAGGCCACAGAAACATGGACGGTGATCTGAAGTCTTTGGGACCTAGATGGGAAACTTCCTTCACTCCTGAGTCCCAGGGACCCAAATGTGTGGGAAATGACTGTGTGACAGGGATTTTGCTAAGGACACAAAAGTGAATCTCCAGAGTCTTTCTTTTTGAGGAGCATAACAGTCTAATGTGGAGACAGATCCATAAACAAAGGGACTAAGTGTGGTGCTGGAGGCATTGAGAGGACAGTGACAGTTCTGTCCTGGGAGAGGTGTGCAGCTTGGAGGCAGACAGGATCGGGAGGGTGCACTGGACAAGGCAAGGATAAACTGCCATAACGAAGAGACTCCAAAATGCTGAGACCAAACAAGACAGAAGCTAACTTTTCTCTTATAGAACAGTTCAGGAAGATGGGAAGGCTCTGCTCCAGAAACTCACCCAGGGACCCAGGCTCTGTACCCTCTAGAGCAGGCACCTATGGTGTCTGTTGCAACTGCTCAAATAAAACTTTATTATCCAAACAGGTTGTGGGGCACACTTGCTCCATGGACAGTGGTTTGCTGACCCCCGCCCGCCCTAAGTCATTAACCTCCTCTACACACTCCAAGTCACGTTGTTCTCACTCCAGGTTCTAGAAAGGAAGGGCAAAAGGCAGAAGTCCAGGGTAAGGGATTTTCTTTTAACCAAGTAGTGCAGAATCACACAATCATTTCCACTCACCTTTCATTGGTGAAATTTAGTCATGTGGTCTTACCTTACTGCAAGGGAAGCTGGGAAGTGTGGCCTCTAGCTGAGCTGCCATATGGCCAGGAAGAAGTAGAGAATGGATGTGGTGGGACAGCCAGACACTTGACTGAGTACTTTACTGGCACCAGAGTCCACTGCAGTTTGTACTGGACGAACTCTGTAGAGAGTACAGATCAGTTTGGATTAGCATTCCAGAAGCTTATACTCTCAGATTTTTCAAACTGATAGTAATCCATTATTGAGTCATGAAATCAGTTCAGTGGGTTATTATGTCACTTTTTCATAGAATGAAAAAATATGGAAAGAAGTACAATAGAATTTAACAAGTTAGAGTATAAAATATCAGAGTACCTTGTGCATAATAAAGGTAAGTATTGTTTTATGAACACTTTTGTCTGTATACTTCATTAGGGTATAAAATCTATTTCTTACTTTAGGTCACAGTCAAAATGTTTGAAAAGCAGTGCTCTAGTTAATAATCTTTCTTTAACTAAATCTCTAATTTGTACTTTAAAATTTTCCTTTCTTTCTGGGTTTTCTTTTTAATCTTCACTGAGTGTTCCTAGTTAGTGTTCACTGGGACATTTCTTCACTGAACGTCCAAGCTCTTGAGTCAACCTCAGCTTTGTGTTAGGGTAAGGGATGGCTTGCCCAGTTAGAAAAAGGGCTTAGAAGTTACAGAGAGTTGAGGAGTGATGTCCAGAGAGAAAATGCCTGGGCTTGTTTCTTGGTCTTGCCCTGAGAAATTCCCCTGGCAATGGAGGCTGTAAACTTGGTGAGGGCCAGGTCAGCTGGATCCGGGTCCCTGGTACACAGCACAGAGTCAAGTGTAAAAAGTGCTCCATGCATGAGTGTATGAATGCTCACAGGGGTGCTCAGGCAGCACTCGCACCTCTGTTGGCTGAGTTCCAACACAGCTGTATGAAGCCAGAAGGAAGGCTTTAAAGACCACAGGAGCTCGTAGGAAGTGATCATGCGCAACTGAGCTCTTGCTGTAGCTAAAAGTAGAGGAGACAGTGTAATAGGGCAAGGCGGCAAGCTGGGCTTGGGAAATGGAAATCTGACAATAGTTTCGGGAAGGAAGGCTCGATACAGATGGCAGTGCATGACAGGCACTTAGAACGGCTCTGCAATCCCATCTCATTATTAACACCAGCAAGTTCCAGGGGTTGCTCTGCCTCACAAAAGAAACCGGACTGACAGAATGTTTGGATATCTTATTGGGGTGGGGAAGGAAGCAGGGTAAGAGACAACATCCTGAATAATGGACATATTCTGTAGTGGGTGAGAACTGGGCCACTGATGAATTTCAGGGAGGCACGGTTCTGGATTTAAGCAATGCTTGAACTGTCATCTGTCAAAAATGCTACCCAGAGATGAAGAGATTGGCATCATCTTCTCAATTCCCTTGGATGTCCATTATCCCATTTGACCTTATGCATAATAGGAAAGAGATTACTTTCCAGCATATTGCATCATATCATTACAAAGGCTGAACAGAGCAATTAAAAAACTAAATGCAGTTTTATGACCATCTGGGTATTGTTACCATCTTCATAATCATTAGATTTAGTGCAAGTATTAATTAGTGGTATGAGAAGCAGAAGGCAAAAAAATTTATTGTACATGGGAGATTGTGGTCAGCACCATATGCATTTTAGCTTAGCCTCAGAAATACCAGTAATTTGGAAAAAGAAAACCCCATTTCCCTGTTATTTTAAAAATAACTTTTTTTTTTTTTTAAACCAGCCTCCTTTTACCTCTAGCCAATTGGTGAGCCCTTCCCAGCATGTACAACCCATCAAAGAAAGACAGTGCTGGGCATTGTTATACCCCTTTAATAAAAATGAGAAACCACTTTAGAACAAGACTTAAAAACTCACAGAGAAAATAGCACTTGAGGGATGGTGAAAGGGAAGTGTGTTCCAACTTCATGGGTAAATCATTTCCTTTTCCTTGAGTGCAAAAGGCAGAGAAACATGGAACATTTGGGCTGGAAGGAATCTTACTGATCTAAAAGGTGTCCAGAGAGGTTGTGTGCTCTAGGTCTCCTTAAGAAAGTCTTGGGTCATACGTTTATCCCTCATACAGGGTGGTTGGCATTTTAGATTTCTTATAGAAGATTTCAGAATCAATCAGAGGTCATGGGTCTTGTGATCCAAGAGCAATCCTCCCTCATAGAATCTCATTTTCCCTTACAGAAGCCTGTCCTTGTGACCAAGTGGACTTAGAACATTCTTCACCCCTATAAAAAGACCGTGGCACTCACCATAGCCACGTCTCTCCAGTGGCTGGCCACCACTGCTTCGGCACCATTTTTGTTGGGTAGATACGTTTGTAGAAAGAAATGATTTGGTCACGCTCAGTAACACTGTAGTATCTCCCCACAGCTGGTTTAAACTTTCTTTTTGTGTGTCATCTTGTGGGAGTAACATAAGAGTTCTTCTCTTTTTGACCCCACCTTGAAGGCTCAGCATAAACGGCAGAGTAGATTCTTCCTAAATACTGGATTTAGAAAAGCCAGTGTCTTTTATTAATTTATTTATTTTTGGTTGCGTTGGGTCTTCGTTTCTGTGCGAGGGCTTTCTCCAGTTGCGGCAAGCGGGGGGCCACTCTTCATCGCGGTGCGCGGGCCTCTCACTGTCGCGGCCTCTCTCGTTGCGGAGCACAGGCTCCAGACGCGCAGGCTCAGTAGTTGTGGCTCACGGGCTTAGTTGCTCCGCGGCATGTGGGATCTTCCCAGACCAGGGCTCGAACCCGCGTCCCCTGCATTGGCAGGCAGATTCTCAACCACTGCGCCACCAGGGAAGCCCCAAGCCAGTGTCTTTTAAACTTTTCTGACTGTGACTTCAGTGATAAATGCATTTTACACTATGATTCAGCACACACATTTCTCTTTCTCTACGTATATCTATATTCCCAAAGCAAAAGTTTCATCAAACAATACATATCTTTATGATGTGTGATGCATTCTGACACTGATCATTCCAGTTCATTAAAAAAAAAATTGCTGCTCATGATCCAGCTGGCAAGTTAAAAACACCATGAAAATGGGCATTTAGTTTCAGTTAACAGTTCAGGTTAGTGTCTGTGGACTAGGAAAAACTGCATTCTTATTTTAGATATCGACCTTGACATTTTCTATAGTGTCAGAGGTTTAACCTTGAACTGCTAAGAAAGTCTACATCTTGGCCCAGGGTCCACCGAAATCAAACCCTCTGCCCTGGCCCAGATCATGTTACCCAAATTCAGTGAATATCCCCGCTTTGCACATCCCTGAAACTCCTGAGGGCCAATGGTATGCTTTGTGCAATCAACATATGCTCATTGTATTGAAAATAATTTATTTGGTTTCTTTTAGGTATCTTGCAGAGCTCAACACACTGGGATCTTGAAGATTGTGGTTCTGATGGTGGCCATCTGGGTAGTGGCCTTCTTAGTGCATGGGCCAATAATTCTAGTTTCAGAGGCCTGGAAGAATGGCAAGGGGGATTGTGAACCTAGATTCTTTACAGAATGGTATATACCATTACCATTTACTTCTTCTTTTCCAATTTGTATTCCTTTTATTTCTTTTTCTTCTCTGATTGCAATGGCTAAGCCTTCCAGAACTATGTTGAAAAATAGTGGCGAGAGTGGACATCCTTGTCTTGTTCCTGATCTTAGAGGAAATGCTTTCAGTTTTTCACCATTGAGAATGATGTTTCCTGTGGGTTTGTCGTATATGGACCTTATTATGTTGAGGTAGGTTCCCTCTCCGCCCACTTTCTGGAGGGTTTTTATCAGAAATGGGTGTTGAATTTTGTCAAAAGCTTTTTCTGCAACTATTGAGATGATCATATGGTTTTTATTCTTCAGTTTGTTAATACGGTGTATCACATTGATTGATTTGTGTATATTGAAGAATCCTTGCATCCCTGGGATAAATCCCACTTGATCATGGTGTATGCTTCTTTTAATGTGTTGTTGGAATCTGTTTGCTAGTATTTTGTTGAGGATTTTTGCATCTATATTCATGAGTGATATTGGTCTGTAATTTTCTTTTTTTGTAGTATCTTTGTCTGGTTTTGGTATCAGGGTGATGGTGGCCTCACAGAATGAGTTTGAGAGTGTTCCTTCCTCTGCAATTTTTTGGAAGAGTTTGAGAAAGATGGGTGTTAGCTCTTCTCTAAATGTTTGATAGAATTCACCTGTGAAGCCATCTGGTCCTGGACTTCTGTTTGTTGGAAGATTTTTAATCACAGTTTCAATTTCATTACCTGGGATTGGTCTGTTCATATTTTCTATTTCTTCCTGGTTCAGTCTTGGAAAGTTATACCTTTCTAAACGTTTGTCCATTTCTTCCAAGTTGTCCATTTTATTGGCATAGAGTTGCTTGTAGTAGTCTCTTAGGATGCTTTGTATTTCTGTGGTGTCTGTTGTAACTTCTCCTTTTTCATTGCTAATTTTATTGATTTGAGTCCTCTCCCTCTTTTTCTTGATGAGTCTGGCTAATGGTTTATCAATTTTGTTGATCTTCTCAAAGAACTAGCTTTTAGTTTTATTGATCTTTGCTATTCTTTGTTTCTATTTCATTTATTTCTGCTCTGATCTTTATGATTTCTTTCCTTCTGCTAACTTTGGGTTTTGTTTGTTCTTCTTTCTCTAGTTCCTTTAGGTGTAAGGTTAGATTGTTTATTTGAGATTTCTTTTGTTTCTTGAGGTAGGCTTTTATTGCTATAAACTTCCCTTTTAGAACTGCTTTTGCTGCATCCCACAGGTTTTGTATCATGTTTTTGTTGTCATTTGTCTCTAGGTATTTTTTGATTTCCTCTTTGATTTCTTCAGTGATTTCTTGGTTATTTAGTAACGTATTGTTTAGCCTCCATTTGTTTTTGTTTTTCTACATTTTTTCCCCTGTAATTTATTTGTAATCTCATAGCACTGTGGTCAGAAAAGAAGCTTGATATGATTTCAATTTTCTTAAATTTACCAAGGCTTGATTTGTGGCCCAAGATGTGATCTATCCTGGAGAATGTTCTGTGAACACTCGAGAAGAAACTGTAATCTGCTCTTTTTGGATGGAATGTCCTATAACTATCAATTAAATATATCTGGTCTATTGTGTCATTTAAAGCTTGTGTTTCCTTATTAATTTTCTGTTTGGATGATCTGTCCATTGGTGTAAGTGAGGTGTTAAAGTCCCCCACTATTATTGTGTTACTGTCGATTTCCTCTTTTATAGCTGTTAGCAGTTGCCTTATGTATTGAGGTGCTCCTATGTTCTTCTTCTTGGATTGATCCCTTGATCATTATGTAGTGTCCTTCCTTGTCTCTTGTAACATTCTATATTTTAAAGTCTATTTTATCTGCTATGAATATTGCTACTCCAGCTTTCTTTCGATTTCCATTTGCATGGATTATCTTTTTCCATCCCTTCACTTTCTGTCTGTATGTGTCCCTAGGTCTGAAGTGGGTCTCTTGTAGACAGCATATATACTGGTCTTGTTTTTGTATCTATTCAGTGAGCCTGTGTCTTTTGGTTGGAACATTTAATCCATTCATGTTTAAGGTAATTATCGATATGCATGTTCTTATTACCATTTTCTTAATTGTTTTGGGTTTGTTTTTGTAGGTCCTTTTCTTCTCTTGTGTTTCCCACTTAGAGACGTTCCTTTAGCATTTGATGTAGAGCTGGTTTGGTGGTGCTGAATTCTCTTAGCTTTTGTTTGTCTGTAAAGCTTTCGATTTCTCCATCGAATCTGAATGAGATCCTTGCGGGTAGAGTAATCTTGGTTGTAGGTTCTTCCCTTTCATCACTTTAAATATGTCCTGCCACTCCCTTTTGGCTTGTAGAGTTTCTGCTGAGAAATCAGCTGTTAACCTTATGGGAGTTCCCTTGTATGTTATTTGTCATTTTTCCCTTGTTGCTTTCAATAATTTTTCTTTCTCTTTAATTTTTGTCAATTTGATTACTGTGTGTCTCGGCGTGTTTCTCCTTGGGTTTATCCTGCCTGGGACTCTCTGTGTTTCCTGGACTTGGGTGGCTATTTCCTTTCCCATGTCGGGGAAGTTTTCGACTATAATCTCTTCAAGTATTTTCTCGGGTCCTTTCTCTCTCTCTTCTCCTTCTGGGACCCCTGTAATGCAAATGTTGTTGTGTTTAATGTTGTCCCAGAGGTCTCTTAGGCTGTCTTCATTTCTTTTCATTCTTTTTTCTTTATTCTGTTCTGCAGCAGTGAATTCCACCATTCTGTCTTCCAGGTCACTTATCCATTCTTTTGCCTCAGTTATTCTGCTATTGATTCCTTCTAGTGTATTTTTCATTTCAGTTATTGTATTGTTCATCTTTGTTTGTTTGTTCTTTAATTCTTCTAGGTGTTCGTTCTTTAATTCTTCTAGGTCTTGGTTAAACATTTCTTGCATATTCTCGATCTTTGCCTCCATTCTTTTTCTGAGGTCCTGGATCATCTTCACTATCATTATTCTGAATTCTTTTTCTGGAAGGTTGCCTATCTCCACTTCATTCAGTTGTTTTTCTGGGGTTTTATCTTGTTCCTTCATCTGGTCCATAGCCCTCTGCCTTTTCATCTTGTCTATTTTTCTGTGAATGTGGTTTTTGTTCCACAGGCTGCAGGATTGTATTTCTTCTTGCTTCTACTGTCTGCCCTCTGGTCTTCTCAGAGTTCTTATACAGATTAGTCATTTTCATATTTCTTAGACCTTTTAAACCTTTGATTAATTTCAAAGACTAAATTACGAGAATATTTTAAGTATATCGTAAATGCTTAGAAATGCACATGATTTTTATATACACTTATGCCTTAACATTAAGTTCAGAACAGGAAATACATGCTTAACATTCAATCATAATTTGAAAAATTTGAGAAGTAAACCCTCATGAACAGACAAGTTTTTATAAAGCTGTTACTTGTCAGCTGTTGGTTTTAACATTCATAAATCAGTAGTTTTGGATTTCATCTGATTACTGGAGGCTTGAATGTTCATTGAATGGAGTGGCCACAGGAGAACTTTCCTCAGTTGAACCTTGGGGGAAACATGCCTAAATTGTCATATGTATTTTCTAAAATACAGAAAATATAATATGTATTGTATTTCATTCAGTCCAAGATGCTGTCAATGTAAGACATACCATCTTATAGTATAAAAGAGAAAATGCTTTAGATTGTCTATAAAACAATACTTAAAAAATCACAATTATAATAAGTCCTATTCTGATTTCAGGATTGTTGAAAAGTGAGAAATGTGTGTTTTAGAAGTGATGAAATATGATCTAGGTATGAGAAATGACAGAACAGGGCTAATCCTCTATGAAATGAGAGTTTGAATAAAATACTTTTGATGGTACATTCATGTATTCATTAAACAAATGTGTATTAGGAGTCTATCATGTATTAACTACTTATTGTAACGATGTCTGTGAATCTTGCCAATAAGATTTATATTCCCTGGGGCAGGAATATTACTTTTCTTTTAGTACAATGCACCTCATAGCTACTTATGGAAAAGGCACACACTAGGCATTTTCCTTAAAAAGGGAATGTCGATACCAGTCTTTTATTTTTTGTTTTTTTTAAACATTTGATGAATTTTTAAAAAGGATTTAGTTATTATTTACTTATTTATTTTATTTATTTTTGGCTGTGTCAGGTCTTAGTTGTGGCACTCAGGATCTTCGTTGAGGCATGCAGGATCATTTGTTGCAGCGTGCAAGCTCTTTGGTGTGGCACGCAGGCTTCTCTCTAGTTGTGGTGTACGGATTTTCTCTTCTCTACTTTTGGTGCGCAGGCTGTAGGGCGCATGGGCTCTGTACTTGTGGCATGCAGGTTCCAGAGCGTGTGGACTCTGTAGTTTGTGGCATGCGGGCTCTAGTTGAGGCTCGCAAGTTCAGTAGTTGTGGCGTGCAGGCTTAGTTGTCCCGTGGCATGTGGGATCTTAGTTCCCTGACCCATGATCGAACCCGAAACCACCAGGGAAGTCCCAATCCCAGTCTTTTAAATGCAAGTCTTTTAAATTTGCACTGAAGGAACTTTAAAATGATTTTCATTATAATAAAAATAATATGAACTTATTATAAAAAGACAACAGTTAAACAATTCCTTTACCCAAGAAGCAGCCACAACTATTAGTTTGGTATAGGTGTTTCTAGAGAAAAGAATGATATAATCCCATTTTCGAGAAACATATGTTCATATATCTAAACATCTCAAGATATCCTCAGGTGGGGCTTTTCATAAAACAAAGGCTCCTATTCTAGTATGAGTAATTACCATCCTCCAGTCCCCAGTAGAGCTGGTTTATAAACACTAAAGTTTAGGGACTTCCCTGGTGGTCCAGTGATAAAGAATCAGCCTTCCAATGCAGGGGATGTGTGTTCGATCGAGAGAGCACCTCAACGAGAGAGCCTGCGTGCCGCAAACTACAGGGCCCATGCGCCCTGGAGCCCATGCACCACAACTAGAGAGAGAAAGCCCGCATGATGCAATGAAAGATCCTGCATGCCTCAACGAAGATGCTGTGTGCCACAACTAAGACCTGATGCAGCCAAAAAATTAAAGAAAATAAATAAAATTAAAAATTAAAAAAAACTAAGCTTTAAAGATCTTTAATTTTAAATTAATTATTTTAAAATACATATTTAAAAAAATTTTAAATACTTATTAGCTCATCTTAAATCCAGACCCAACTCCACTGGCATAATTGGCAGAACATTCCTAAGAATGTTGTTTCCTAGGTGTTGGCTTCAGTTGGCCTGTATAGATATAGATTCAAGAAGAGTGAAGGCAGATTTAGGGCTATGTCAATTATGAATGGCACTTTAGGTATAGTCTTTTTATGGGTCATGAGGGCTTTAAATATAAATAACTGAACAATCATAATAACTATTTTACAGAACTGCTTTTTGTGGCTTTTTGGTAACTACTTTCTTGTAGCAAGAATCTTGAGGTTTGAAGAAACTATTCTTCACACTGATTTCAGAAAAAGGAACTCTTGTATACAAAATAAACTTTTTGTTCTAATAATTGTTATCAGTCAGGGTTGAGTAAAGTTATTTCAAACAGAAGGAATTTAAATAGTGCAGGATATCAGAAGGCTGAAAGAGCAAGAAGTGGATGTTTATGTAACCCAGAGATTAATAATTTAAGAAAATGACTACCATCTTTAAGGTTAGAGACAGTAAAAGAGAAGAAGTGGTGTTATCAGAATCTAGGATCTTGGAGACATCCTTAGAGGGCTAATGCTTGAGGCCTGATTAATTCCTGATGCCCAATGGTAGAGCTTGGACAGCCGAAGAGGTGGGTGCTCAGACTGCCTTGGGGGTAGATGGGGCAGGGCAGCCAAGGCTGCGGTTAGTACCTCTGATGGGGCCCAGCAAGGCAGGAACATTGCTGTGCACTGCTGCTAGAGGGATGCCAAGTCAAGTGAGTTTTCTTCTCTGTATGTCCTGCCTTCCAATCTCTTGCCAGTGCCTTCCATTCATGGAACCTAACTGAAAGCCAGTTGGCAAGGGAGTCTGGGAAACATGATTCCTAGCTCCAGCCTACAGTGCGGTGTATAAAAAGGTAGGCTTGGAGCTAACAGACACCAGATAACTGGCAAAAGCATCCTATATTAAAGAATAAAGTATAACTTTGGTCTTCAGGGATTTAGCATTCACAGTTTCAACTGTATATAAGCAGCTGGCTGGTCCATAACATTGTAATTTTCTTAAGGCACAAATTCACATCATGTATCTTTAGGCTGATATGCTGAGTGATTTGGCTGCTAATGTTACCGAAATAAGTGTATGGACCCTGCTAGGGCCTGCCTTGGCGGGGGAGGGTTCTTTTTCCCTTCGGGTTTGAGTAGGTGAATAATGAAACCAAGCTTCCGACACAGCACAAGCTTTATTCAGTGGCCAAAGAATGGACAAGCTGGAACTAAGTTCACAGATCAACTTCTCAACCAGCTGGCGAGAGTGATTTAATTTTAAAGAATAAAGCTAAAGGGGGAAAAAAAAAAAAGCTAAAGGGAAGTGAGGCATAGGCATTAGTTTACTGGGGGGAAGGGGCAGGGCTTTTTCGAGGGAGTGGGGTGTCACCCCCTTTTTATCCTTTTTTGGTCCTTAATGTCTGGTCCTGGCTGTTGACAGGTGTGTGCTAATGTAGTAAAATCAATGTATAATGAGACTCAGGGTCTGTTGGAGGTCAGATTTGTTGCCATCTTGGTCCCAGCTGGTTCCATCTGTTTTTTTTCTTTTTTTGTGTGTGGCTTCCTTTCTTATCTCTGGATCCTTTAACTTAAAGATTTACATTCACTCCCGCTAAAGGTGGGGGTAGTTGGCAGGTTTTGAGCAAGGACACTCCTGCTAACAGGGGGTTGATGGGTTTTGAGCAAAGACCTGGAGCCGTTCTGGCAACATTAAGCCCAGCATCCTCATTCCCACAGAGTTTTCTTGACCTCTGTTCTTGTCACATGGACTTTAGTACTTAAGAAGTGTTCAACATTTTTGTGTTGGTGATGCAAATGAAAGAGGAATGAAGTCCAGGATAGCATGGGACTCAGCAGTGGGTATCATTGGTGGGTTCCCTACAGAGATTCCAAGCTGGAGGTTCATGGAGGTGTCTGGTCTATAAGATGAGTGGATTTTGTTATTTAAAAATTGGGGAATTCAACATTAAAATTGGGATTTTCAGGTTTGTTTTTTTAAAGAAATTGAAAGATCCAGCAACATTGGACCCACATTCCCTCAAGAAAACAATTTGCCGAATCTAAGTTCTGAGTAGTGGCTGCCTCCTGTAGGCAGGGAGATACCCTGCAGGGCTCCACAGTTCCATTTTCCTTCATTTAGTCACTTTCATTTGCCTGTCTGTTCCCTTTAGGTATCTGAATTGCAGGCCCTGCTCTATATGTAAAAAGAAAAAGTGATTCACGAAACTAGAGAGTACCCTAGAAACTACAAACATTGCCTTTTCTTTATTTTTTCTAATTTTTATTTTTTGGCTGCATTGGGTCTTCATTGCTGCACACAGGCTTTCTCTAGTTGCGGTGAGCGGGCGCTACTCTTCATTGTGGTTCGTGGGCTTCTCGTTGCGGTGGCTTCTCTTGTTGTGTAGCACAGGCTCTAGGTGCACGGGCTTCGGTAGCTGTGGCTCACGGGCTCTAGAGCGCAGGCTCAGTAGTTGTGGCACATGGGCTTAGTTACTCCGCAGCATGTGGGATCTTCCCAGACCAGGGATCGAACCTGTGTTCCCTGCATTGGCAGGCGGATTTTTAACCACTGTGCCACCAGGGAAGTCCCAACATTGCCTTTTCTGTTGGAAATTTTATGTTTTGGGGCTCCTTCAGTTAGAATTCCTTTGGTTACAAGTGACAGAAACACAAATTGAACCACCTGGGCAAAAGTGAAGGTATTGGTTCCCATTATCAAAGTGCGTAAAGACAATGGTGGGAGCCAGCCCAGGGATGATGGAAACCAGACACTCTGTGACTTTATTTTATATTGTGGCTTCTCCACGAGTCTGGGATGATAGATGCTTACATCCTTCTTGATCAGATAGGAAAAGGGCCTCTCCTAGTAACAGTGAGAAAAAAAAATCCTGGAAAAGCTAAATTGAGTGCCCAGTGGGTACCTTGTGTGAATATCTTCAGACCAATAAAGGGGAGGATGGATACTAGTACTGTCCACTTGGGTCAGTTCCCCCTTCAGACCAATCTCTGTGGCAGAGAGGTAGGGTCAGCCCCATTCAAACCATGTGCCAGAAGGGGGAGGAACAGTTTCCTCAAATGAAGAGAGGTATGGTTACCAGAAGAAGGAGGAAAAGAAAATAAATGTCTACTCCAAGGGGTATTCAAAAATTGGGGACGCAATGAACATCTGATTGTCTTCCTCATACATTGTATAAGACTGCCCAAATGGCCTCAATTCTCTACCCCTTCCTGTATCCCCACCCTTTGCCATGTAACTTTGCAGCTCTTCCCATCAAGTGGGACTTGCTTGGCCAATAGGCAGTGAAAGTGACACCATCTCAATGTCAAGCCTAGGCCTCAAGAGGCCTGAGTTTATCTGTTCTATCTCTGAGAACCTTGCTCAGCTACCAGGTGGACACACCCAGGCTAGCCTACTGGAGGAAGAATGACCACGTGTGACAGAATCAAGCTGTCGTCATAGCTGAGTCATCTTAGAGCAGTCAGCCGCCAGCTGACTCAGCAGTTGATTGGAGATGCCCGGGCAAACACTGGCTAAATGAGGCCAGGTGATTGCAGCCTAGCATGGCCCAGACCAGAAGAACCACTGAGCTGACCCAGAGACTCCTGAGCAATGATAAGTCGCTGCATTTTGGGAATGGTCTGATATTCACTAACAGCTACCTGACACGGCAAGTGTCCGCCTTCCAGTGTATTAAATGTAGCCTCTGAAAGTTGAGCAGGAGAGAGATATAGATATTTACATCACTTGTTCTTTTGTGGTAACTGAGACAAAAGACAAACATTATTATGTAATAGGACAGACTTTTTTTTTTTTAAAGGCCACGGTTACTTCTCTGCAACAACACAGTCATTGCAAAATGCTTTAGTAGCAAGATAACTGATTTTGAAATATCATAGACTACACAACATAACAATAGTAGGATAGATGCACACATGAGGGTAAAGCTGTACCATGGGGATGGAAGAGAAAGGGCATCACAGGTTAAAACAAGCTGTTCTTAGCTATGTGCCTCCCTCTCTTAATCACCTTGTTCAGTCTCTTCACGTTCCATCTTAAGTCAGATACTGCAACCTACGGACTGGTTATGCACTTTGTATTAAGTAGTCTCTCTTTTGGACCCTTTCCTCCTTGCTCATGCCTGTAGTCATTTCGTTATGAGATTAAACATCTACTAGGGAATAAGAGAAGGAGGACTTTCAGTAGAAGAAGCCAGTTTGGTTAATGACGAGTAGTTCTGTGAAGGATCAGTGGAAGAAGTCGAATTTATCTCTCTTTTCAGATTTTTAAAAAAATTAATTAGTTTATTTTTGGCTGCGTTGGGTCTTCGTTTCTGTGCAAGGGCTTTCTCTAGTTGCGGCAAGGGGGGCCACTCTTCATCGCGGTGCACGGGCCTCTCACTATCACGGCCTCTCTTGTTGCGGAGCACAGGCTCCAGACGCGCAGGCTCAGTAGTTGTGGCTCACGGGCCTAGTTGCTCCGCGGCATGTGGGATCTTCCCAGACCAGGACTCGAACCCGTGTCCCCTGCATCGGCAGGCAGATTCTCAACCACTGCGCCACCAGGGAAGCCCCTCCTTTCAGATTTTTATACTGCCTTTCTCTGCTCTCTTACTATAGATCATAAGGAGTTGACCATAAAAAAAAAAACATCCCGCAAGAAAAGTTTAGGTTAGTTAACCAGAGTCTAACCTGCTGGGATAATATCAGAGCCTAACTGACCTGGGGGAAGGGAAATACCCAACTCCAGCTGGCTCTAGCCATCCTGACCCACCTAAGGAGGGAGGGAAAAAAAACCCAGAAATAAGTGTGAAGTTCACAGTGAAGAGGCACAGGCTCATTGAAAGATGGAGACCTAATCACAGAACAACAGAACGGTTCCCCTTCCTGACACCTCACCACCACATCGCTAAAAGTCTACTTATGGTAGTTCCTTTTACGAAGTATATCATATTCAGCTACCAAGGAAAAACTTACAAAGCATACCAAAAGGCAAAACCCACAATTTGAAGAGACAGAGGAAGCATCAGAACTAGATATAGTAGGGATGTCAGAATTATCAGATTGGGAATTTAAACCCACTCTGATGAATATGCTGAGGTCTCTAGTGGATGAGGTAGTCAGCCTGCAAGGCAATGTAAGCAGAGAGACAGAAATTCTAAGAAATGTTTAGGTAACTTAAAACATTTTTCTGACATTCACCCTAACTTAAAATTTCCAAAAGTCAAGATAAAGATGTAAAAGATATGCTTTTTCCTCCATAAAAAGGCACTTACCACTTCCTTCTTAGAAACCGGAAGACAACTTTTTTAAAATTATTACTCCATTCTTCCTGTGTCCTCACCCCATTCTAGGGCATCTGGGTCATGGCTGAGGTGGCAGTGAGGCAACTGGTTGGATGTTCTGCCCTTCTTGGCTTCCCATTTCTGGAACCTCAATTTCTGAGTTTTGAGTTTAATCCTTATTTTTGGGTTTTGCCCCTCTGGCTTCACATGGCTCAAGCTGGGCTAAAGGTCCTCATTATTTATTTTATTTTTTACTTTTAAAGATTTAATTTTGTTTATTTTTGGCTGTGTTGGGTCTTCGTTGCTGCATGCGGGCTTTCTCTAGTTGTGGTGAGCAGAGGCTACTCTTTGTTGCAGTGCGTGGGCTTCTCATTGCAGTGCCTTCTCTTGTTGCGGAGCACAGGCTCTAGGCGCCCGGGCTTCAGTAGTTGTGGCATACGTGTTCAGTAGTTGTGGCATGCGGGCTCTAGAGCGTAGGCTCAGTAGTTGTGGAGCACGGGCTTAGTTGCTCCATGGCATGTGGGATCTTCCCGGACCAGGGCTCAAACCCGTGTCCCCTGCATTGGCAGGTGGCTTCTTAACCACTGCGCCACCAGGGAAGTCCGAGGTCCTCATTATTACTGAGTTAGGAATAGCTCTCAAGGGGCTGCAGTCCCCCTGGTATGGAGTTGGGCACCATGGTCTACTCCTCAGCGTTCTTCACTCAGGCATTCATGAGGACCGAGAAAAGGAGGGTCTGGAGTCTGAAAGCTGTACTCTCTACACTAGTCTCGGGACTGAGGAAAAGTCTGTTCCTTTGAGAACATAGTCCCATCAGGGTTTGTACCATGTAGCAGCTAATGGGGGACAAGTTAGGCAGAGTCCTTGCCTTTAAGGAGTTATGTATCATCTGGCTTGGAATCAACAGGGACACACACAGAAATGTGCTCTGCAGTGAAATGACAAAGCATGATGAATTGTTTCTTTTATAGTGATGCTTGCAGGGATGCAAGAGAGGGCAGCGCCCCTACAGCTGGACTGCTGCAGAACTGCCCTGCTTGGCCCTACATCTTTCCAAGCAACCCAGTCCTTCCGTGGCAAGGCTGTGTAGCTGTGCTCCTACAGTAGTATAGACAAGGATTTGCCTGGAGAAGGTTAGAATAGAATTTACATGGATAAATCAGAATAGGATTTGTATGGATAATGCAGACACTAAACATGGTGCTTTCTTTTTGCCAGATAGGGTTCCTTAGAACACCTGTGGAAAACAGATACCGTTGTTATTCTTACTCCACAGAGGAGGAAACTAAAGAGTACATGACTGGCCCCAGGTGGTACAATCAGCAGATAATGAAGCCGGAACTTGAACTCAGGGAGTCTGAAACTTGAGTCCGAATGCTTAAGCTCCATCCTACACTGCCTCTTGGCCTTATGAGATCTCTGCTCACTCCTTCTTCCAACAGGGTAGTTAGTGAGTCAGAGTTTTTAGGAGGTGAATGTGAGTGAACTAAACAAAAACCTGAACCAAATCCCAAATAAACAAAACCAAATCAACAAAGCTCAAATCTAAAGGTCTTTTTCCCCCCCTCTCCCCGTCTACAACAGCAGTCTCCATTTTCTCCACCAGATGGCAGTAATTCCACATAGTTTCTCTCCCTTTTATTTCTGTTTGAGCAGCCACTGAATAGATGGGTAATATAGTTTTGTGTTACAGTTTAGAGGAATCTGATAACAGCTTCCTCACTTGCCAATATTCTATATTGAATTAAACTCAGAAAAGCAGTTAAGGCTACACAAGCTCTATAAAAAACCAAAATAGTGACTTCTCCTCCCCCCTGCCCCCCAAGGTAAGGCTGCCCCAAAGCACTCACAGAAGGGTACGCGTGTGGATGCACACCCTTACACACATATTTACTATTCCCCCTCACATCCACAAGTGGACACACACATACACACACACACACACTCCAAGGAGGAATCCTTTCTCAAGGAATCCCTTAAAATCCCTCAGGACTATGAGTTTTTCTGTTCCTCTGTCATTAGATTACCTGCTAATCTTTCCTTTGTAAGAACATTACAAGTTATTGGCTTAAAAAAAAAAATCACTGCATTTCAGGACCTCCAAAGCTTATAAAAAATTTTCCTTCCCTGAAATTCACTGAAAAAGAATAATTCTCTTCTTAGCTTTCACATACACTAACCTATGCCCATTTTCCCTAAACTATTACTTTATTGGTGTTTCTCTTACAACTACTCTTTACATTCCTCAGTGATCCCTTAAAGTAGTTGACTATTTCTCACTGTAAGAGCCATATCCCAAAGTATCCAAAAATTTAACGGTCACAGGTAGCTGTAAAGTCATGATCCTCTACCTTCAAGTATCTCCGTAAAAACAGAATTTTCAACTTCAAGCATCTTCCCTGTTTCAGAAAGCACCCTTTCCTGGCTAAATTTGGTATTGCAGCTCAGATCTAGTTAATGCTCAGCCTCAAAAAAGCAATAGAGCTTCTTTTGTAACTATATGATCAGGAGGTAAAAAGGGAAATTATTTTTATTACAGAGTAATTTCTAATTTCATATTACACCGGATGCTGTGAATCTAGCCACATTTAAAATCTTTATCTTACCAAAATTTCCCCTGTCATTTAATTGGGGCATCCCTCAGTCCTAAAATTTTGCTCTTATGAAACTATGTCTTTGATATTATAATGGATGTTAATGGGGAGGATAATGTACATTTTGGAAAAAACTGCCCTATGGTCAACTTCACAGGAATAAATCTATTTCATAATGTGGGTATTATTTATGATTCATAAGATAAACCTGTTTTGAAAATCTGAGCTGTTACTTTAAAAAAGCTAAGTGTTGGCAGCAATGATAGGATACTTAGAATTATACAAAATTTTGAGAGAGTCAAAGATATTGTTGATGAAGATAATACGTTCATTCCATCTCTATCATCAATGTTTCATTTATTAAAATCCTATGAGGTTTTGTTCTGCAGCTTAAAAGAAGTTTATTTTGGGAAAGTAAAGCTGGGAAGAAAGAGAACAAAAAAGGAAGGAGTGGAAAATAATGTATATTTATCTTCCTGGCTTATATTTGAGCTCCTCTGGAGAGAGGATCAGGACCAGAAGTTGACAGAATTATTTTACTTGAGGACTACCTTCCAGGCAAGAGGTGATCCCAGAAGTTGATAAAACATTGAGAGAGACTTTGTGATTCTCTTTGCATAATAGAGCTGCCTTGGTGACCAGACACCAAAATATGAGGCAGAGCTAGGAAGGAAGCCATTCCCCTCCACCCTGCGGGGAGCCCAGCGCTGCCTGACAGCCGGGTCTGGCAGGCTGGGTTCCCTGCAAGCACTGGAGTCCAGGGCGACCACTGGAGCCTCCTGAGGGGCAGTGGGAGCACTGGGCCTTCCCCACCTAGGGGGGCTTCATGCGTGGTGGACCAAGGAGAGCTGGAGATGGAAAAGACAAAGGTCTATTTCATCTTTCCATGCTGACTGCAGCCGAAAGACTGGTCTGCGGGCATGTACAATGGCATCTCTTTAGGGATTGACAGAAATGTCAGGACAGGTACAAGGCCAAAGTCTGGAAATCAGACAAAGGTGGGCTTAATCACAATTTGTTTCTAAAAAAATTAAATAAATCTCTCTGTATATAATAAAAGTGTGATATGTACATATGTTGATAATAGTCACGGGCTAATGAGGTCTGGGATATTTAGGCAACATCTAGTGTAACCAGCAGCTTCAACAGTAGCACACTGTACCACGGGAACAGGTGTAATTTGAACAGTTGGCATTTCTGCACGAAAGGGATAGAGCATGGGATGCACCCTAGCTTCTCTATTCCAATTCCATCCAAGATCGGGTGGGATGGAGAAGGGATGTAAACATGGGGAGCGGGGCTGAGAATTTTTTCAAACTCATGCCTGTAGCTTAACTGTTTACTTCTAGAAGATACTCGGCCATCGATCAGGGTTAACGCAGGACTTGGCTCATTTCTTCTGAAAAGCACACATTAGTTTTCACGATAGCCCGTCAAACGTCTAAAGCCATAGAAGAACAGAGACAGGAAATGAAAGGTGATGAAACTATGGATTCTGGCTGCTGCTATTCTCTGCACATCTGCACTGCTTCTCCACACAGGCCGACTTCAATGGAAGCTCTGTGCTTGCAGAACTGCCCAGGGACCTGGCCTCCTCACCCCTCATCACATTTTGAGGTGGGCGACACCGGCTTTTGAATCGGGAAGCAATTTTAAAATCAGTCATGTTTTGATCCCGCAGGCCTGGTTTCATCTGATTAATAAGCTATGCTTTCAAGGCCCTACCAGTTTGCTTCCCTTGGTAGCTCCCCTCCCCAAACCCATCCTCCAAGTGTCTACAAACAGGACGCTCTTTTCCCCTGTGACCCAGACCAGCAACAGGATTCGGCACAGCCCTACCCAGAAGGACTAGCCTGGTGCAGGCCTGACCTTGCCAGGAGGAATTTCTCTCTCCAGCTGGAATTTCCTTCCCGTCTACCTCCAGGCCTTTCCTGCCGGCCAAACTCCCCTTTGACCACCCTGAATAAATCTTCCCTGCATCCCTGACAGCTGCTGATTTGGCTTCTTTCTTATTTTTTTTAATTGAAAGTAAACCTTCAAAGCGGCCCAGGCACCTAAGAAGCTCTGCTGAGCACTGCAGCTGGGCCAGGGAACCTCAAACAGAAGTGCTGGGGGTGTGCGTGGGGGGTAGGAATCATGGGGCTTTGTGGGCAGCCAGGGCCACTCAGCTTTCAATTTAGCTTTTCCATTAGAAAGGAATGTGGGCAAGGATAGAGTGGTTGCGGAGAGATTTTGAAAGTGGTTGAGGGAGAGATGGAGAGAGGGGATGGCGGAGGAAGGAGGAGGGGGGAGAGACAGACCTGCAGAGGGAGGTGTGAGTTCGCAGGCAGAATGCATATGCAGTTTATAAGAGAAATCTGGGGGTGTCTTTGTGCTGCCTAGTTAGACCATTGGGAGTACTTCTCAGAAGTAAATTAATCTAAAAAGGCATATTCAGATCTAACGATCAGTTTGTAACACAGAAAGTAACAATGCAGGGGATGGCACAGAGAGTTAGGAGTCAAGATTCTAGATTTCATTCTAGGGTCTTCTCTTAGTTGCTCTGCATTTTGAGCTGGTCATTCAGGTCTCTATATTCTCCCCTGCCCGACCAACAACTTACTATAGAAGATTTGAAATATTTAGAAAGGTTGAAAAAATAACACCTTTATATCCACTACCTAGATTCAACAATGGTTTACGTTTTTTCCGTAATTGTTTTATCTTTATCTCTATGTCTATCTGTATACATTCTCTCTCTCTCACACACATACACACACATTTTTGCTGTATCATTTGAAAATAAGTTATGGACATCATGACATTTCACCACTCTAAATACCTTTAAATACTCCGGCATGCATTTCCTAATAGGACATTCTCCAACATAACCACAATATAACCATTACACCTAAGAAAATTAAAAATAATTTCCTAATAACATTTAATATTCAGTGCATATTAAAACTCTAATTGACTCCAAACTATCTTTTATAATTGACTTTTGTTTTGAACCAGGAGTCAATCAAGACCCGCCCATAAATTTGGTTGTTAGGTCTTTTTAGTCTCCTGTTCTCTCTTCTCTCATTGAGATAGAACCTACATTCAAAGTGTACAAATCTTAAATATATACCTTGATGAATTTTTTTTTTTAAACATCTTTATTGAAGTATAATTGCCTTACAATAGTGTGTTAGCTTCTGCTTTATAACAAAGTGAATCAGTTATACATATACAATATGTTCCCATTTCTCTTCCCTCTTGCATCTCCCCCCCTCCCACCCTCCCCATCCCACCCCTCTAGGTGGTCACAAAGCACCGAGCTGATCTCCCTCTGCTGTGCGGCTGCTTCCCACTAGTTATCTATTTTACATTTGGTAGTGTATATATGTCCATGACACTCTCTTACCCTGTCACATCTCACCCCACCCCCTCCCCATATCCTCAAGTCCATTCTCTAGTAGGTCTGTGTCTTTATTCCCGTCTTGCCACTAGGTTCTTCATGGCCTTTTTTTTTTCCCTTAGATTCCGTATATATGTGTTAGCATACTGTATTTGTTTTTCTCTTTCTGACTTACTTCACTCTGTATGACAGACTCTAACTCCATCCACCTCATTACAAATACCTCCATTTCATTTCTTTTGATGGCTGAGTAATATTCCATTGTATATATGTGCCACATCTTCTTTATCCATTCATCTGTCGATGGACATTTAGGTTGCTTCCATGTCCTGGCTATTGTAAATAGAGCTGCAATGAACATTTTGGTACATGACTCTTTTTGACCTATGGTTTTCTCAGGGTATATGCCCAGTAGTGGGATTGCTGGGTCGTATGGTAGTTCTATTTGTAGTTTTTTAAGGAACCTCCATACTGTTCTCCATAGTGGCTGTATCAATTTACATTCCCACCAACAGTGCAAGAGTGTTCCCTTTCCTCCACACCCTCTCCAGCATTTATTGTTTCTAGATTTTTTGATGATGGCCATTCTGACCGGTGTGAGATGATATCTCATTGTAGTTTTGATTTGCATTTCTCTAATGATTAATGATGTTGAGCATTCTTTCATGTGTCTGTGGGCCATCTGTATATCTTCTTTGGAGAAATGTCTATTTAGATCTTCTGCCCATTTTTGGACTGGGTTGTTTGTTTTTTTGTTATTGAGCTGCATGAGCTGCTTGTAAATCTTGGAGATTAATCCTTTGTCAGTTGCTTCATTTGCAAATATTTTCTCCCATTCTGAGGGTTGTCTTTTGGTCTTGTTTATGGTTTCCTTTGCTGTGCAAAAGCTTTTAAGTTTCATTAGGTCCCATTTGTTTATTTGTGTTCTTATTTCCATTTCTCTGGGAGCTGGGTCAAAAAGAATCTTGCTGTGATGTATGTCATAGAGTGTTCTGCCTATGTTTTCCTCTAAGAGTTTGATAGTGTCTGCCCTTACACTTAGGTCTTTAATCCATTTTGAGTTTATTTTTGAGCATGGTGTCAGGGAGTGTTCTAATTTCATACTTTTACATGTTCCTGTCCAATTTTCCCAGCACCACTTATTGAAGAGGCTGTCTTTTCTCCACTGTATATGCTTGCCTCCTTTATCAAAGATAAGTTGACCATATGTGTGTGGGTTTATCTCTGGGCTTTCTATCCTGTTCCATTGATCTATATTTCTGTTTTTGTGCCAGTACCAAACTGTCTTGATTACTGAAGCTTTGTAATATAGTCTGAAGTCAGGGAGCCTGATTCCCCCAGCTCCATTTTTCGTTCTCAAGATGGCTTTGGCTATTCGGGGTCTTTTGTGTTTCCATACAAATTGTGAAATTTTTTGTTCTAGTTCTGTGAAAAATGCCAGTGGTAGTTTGATAGGGATTGCATTGAATCTGTAGATTGCTTTGGGAAGTAGAGTCATTTTCACAATGTTGATTCTTCCAATCCAGGAACATGGTATATCTCTCCATCTATTTGTATCATCTTTAATTTCTTTCATCAGTGTCTTATAATTTTCTGCATACAGGTCTTTTGTCTCCTTAGGTAGGTTTATTCCTAGATATTTTATTCTTTTTGTTGCAATGGTAAATGGGAGTGTTTTCTTAATTTCACTTTCAGATTTTTCGTCATTAGTGTATAGAAATGCAAGAGATTTCTGTGCATTAATTTTGTATCCTGCTACTTTACCAAATTCATTGATTAGCTCTAGGAGTTTTCTGGTAGCATCTTTAGGATTCTCTATGTATAGTATCATGTCATCTGCAAATAGTGACAGCTTTACTTCTTTTCCGATTTGGATTCCTTTTATTTCTTTGTCTTCTCTGATTGCTGTGGCTAGGACTTCCAGAACTATGTTGAATAATAGTGGTGAGAGTGGGCAACCTTGTCTTGTTCCTGATCTTAGTGGAAATGGTTTCAGTTTTTCACCATTGAGGACAATGTTGGCTGTGGGTTTGTCATATATGGCCTTTATTATGTTGAGGAAAGTTCCCTCTATGCCTACTTTCTGCAGGGCTTTTATCATAAATGGGTGTTGAATTTTGTCGAAAGCTTTCTCTGCATCTATTGAGATGATCATATGGTTTTTCTCCTTCAATTTGTTAATATGGTGTATCACATTGATTGATTTGCGTATACTGAAGAATCCTTGCATTCCTGGGATAAACCCCACTTGATCATGGTGTATGATCCTTTTAATGTGCTGTTGGATTCTGTTTGCTAGTATTTTGTTGAGGATTTTTGCATCTATGTTCATCAGTGATATTGGCCTGTAGTTTTCTTTCTTTGTGACATCTTTGTCTGGTTTTGGTATCAGGGTGATGATGGCCTCGTAGAATGAGTTTGGGAGTGTTCCTCCCTCTGCAATATTTTGGAAGAGTTTGAGAAGGATAGGTGTTAGCTCTTCTCTAAATGTTTGATAGAATTCACCTGTGAAGCCATCTGGTCCTGGGCTTTTGTTTGTTGGAAGGTTTTTAATCACAGTTTCAATTTCAGTGCTTGTGATTGGTCTGTTCATATTTTCTATTTCTTCCTGGTTCAGTCTTGGCAGTTTGTGCATTTCTAAGAATCTGTCCATTTCTTCCAGGTTGTCCATTTTATTGGCATAGAGTTGCTTGTAGTAATCTCTCATGATCTTTTGTATTTCTGCAGTGTCAGTGGTTACTTCTCCTTTTTCATTTCTAATTCTATTGATCTGGGTCTTCTCCCTTTTTTTCTTGATGAGTCTGGCTAATGGTTTATCAATTTTGTTTATCTTTTCAAAGAACCAGCTTTTAGTTTCATTGATTTTTGCTATTGTTTCCTTCATTTCTTTTTCATTTATTTCTGACCTGATCTTTATAATTTCTTTCCTTCTGCTGGCTTTGGGGTTTTTTTGTTCTTCTTTCTCTAATTGCTTTAGGTGCAAGGTTAGGTTGTTTATTCGAGATGTTTCCTGTTTCTTGAGGTAGGCTTGTATTGCTATAAACTTCCCTCTTAGCACTGCTTTTGCTGCGTCCCATAGGTTTTGGGTCGTCGTGTCTCCGTTGTCATTTGTTTCTAGGTATTTTTTGATTTCCCCTTTGATTTCTTCAGTAATCACTTCGTTATTAAGTAATGTATTGTGTAGCCTCCATGTGTTTGTATTTTTTACAGATCTTTTCCTGTAATTGATATCTAGTCTCATGGCGTTGTGGTCGGAAAAGATACTTGATACGATTTCAATTTTCTTAAATTTACCAAGGCTTGATTTGTGCCCCAAGATATGATCTATCCTGGAGAATGTTCCATGAGCACTTGAGAAAAATGTGTATTCTGTTGTTTTTGGGTGGAATGTCCTATAAATATCAATTAAGTCCATATTGTTTAATGTATCATTTAAAGCTTGTGTTTCCTTATTTATTTTCATTTTGGATGATCTGTCCATTGGTGAAAGTGGGGTGTTAAAGTCCCCTACTATGATTGTGTTGCTGTCAATTTCCCCTTTTATGGCTGTTAGTATTTGCCTTATGTATTGAGGTGCTCCTATGTTGGGTGCATAAATATTTACAATTGTTATACCTTCCTCTTGGATCGATCCCTTGATCATTATATAGTGTCCTTCTTTGTCTCTTGTAATAGTCTTTATTTTAAAGTCTATTTTGTCTGATATGAGAATTGCTACTCCAGCTTTCTTTTGATTTCCATTTGCATGGAATATCTTTTTCCATCCCCTCACTTTCAGTCTGTATGTGTCTCTAGGTCTGAAGTGGGTCTCTTGTAGACAGCATATATATGGGTCTTGTTTTTGTATCCATTCAGCCAGCCTGTGTCTTTTGGTGGCAGCATTTAATCCATTTACATTCAAGGTAATTATCGATATGTATGTTCCTATTCCCATTTTCTTAAATGTATTGGGTTTGTTATTGTAGGTGTTTTCCTTCTCTTGTGTTTCTTGCCTAGAGAAGTTCCTTTAGCATTTGTTGTAAAGCTGGTTTGGTGGTGCTGAACTCTCTCAGCTTTTGCTTGTCTGTAAAGGTTTTAATTTCTCCATCAAATCTGAATGAGATCCTTGCTGGGTAGAGTAATCTTGGTTGTAGGTTTTTCTCCTTCATCACTTTAAGTATATCCTGCCACTCCCTTCTGGCTTGCAGAGTTTCTGCTGATAGATCAGATGTTAACCTTATGGGGATTCCCTTGTGTGTTATTTGTTTTTTTTCCCTTGCTGCCTTTAATATGTTTTCCTTATATTTAATTTTTGACAGTTTGATTAATATGTGTCTTGGCGTGTTCCTCCTTGGGTTTATCCTGTATGGGACTCTCTGTGCTTCCAGGACTTGATTAACTATTTCCTTTCCCATATTAGGGAAGTTTTCAACTATAATCTCTTCAAAAATTTTCTCAGTCCCTTTCTTTTTCTCTTCTTCTTCTGGTACCCCTATAATTCGAATGTTGGCGCGTTTAATGTTGTCCCAGAGGTCCCTGAGACTGTCCTCAGTTCTTTTCATTCTTTTTTCTTTATCCTGCTCTGTAGTAGTTATTTCCACCATTTTATCTTCCAGGTCACTTATCCTTTCTTCTGCCTCAGTTATTCTACTATTGATCCCATCTAGAGTATTTTTAATTTCATTTATTGTGTTCTTCATCATTGCTTGGTTCCTCTTTAGTTCTTCTACATCCTTGTTAAATGTTTCTTGCATTTTGTCTATTCTA
Organism: Balaenoptera acutorostrata; assembly: GCF_949987535.1. Taxonomy (NCBI): domain Eukaryota; kingdom Metazoa; phylum Chordata; class Mammalia; order Artiodactyla; family Balaenopteridae; genus Balaenoptera; species Balaenoptera acutorostrata. The sequence goes on along the minus strand of NC_080076.1, from coordinate 52,040,063 downwards.
TTTCCAAGATTTTGGATCATCCTTACTATCATTATTCTGAATTCTTTTTCAGGTAGACTACCTATTTCCTCTTCATTTGTTAAGTCCAGTGTGTTTTGAGCCTGCTCCTTCATCTGCTGTGTGTTTTTCTGTCGTCTCATTTTGCCTATCTTACTGTGTTTGGGGTCTCCTTTTCACAGGCTGCAGGTTCGTAGTTCCCGTTGTTTTTGGTATCTGTCCCCAGTGGCTAAGGTTGGTTCAGTGGGTTGTGTAGGCTTCCCGGTGGAGGGAATTAGTGCCTGAGTTCTGGTGGATGAGGCTAGATCTTGTCTTTCTGGTGGGCACGTCCACGTCTGGTGGTGTATTTTGGTGTGTCTGTGGCCTTATTATGATTTTAGGCAGCCTCTCTGCTAATGGATGGGGTTGTGTTCCTGTCTAGCTAGTTGTTTGGCATAGGGTGTCCAGCACTGTAGCTTGCTGGTTGTTGGGTGAAGCTGGGTCTTGATGTTGAGATGGAGATCTCTGGGAGATTTTTGCCGTTTGGTATTACGTGGAGCTGGGAGGTCTCTTGTGGACCAGTGTTCTGCAGTTGGCTCTCCCACCTCCGAGGCACGGCCCTGATGCCTGGCTGGAGCACCAAGAGCCTTTCGTCCACACAACTCAGAGTAAAAGGGAGAAAAAATAGAAAGAAAGAAAGAAAGAGGCTATAATATAGTGAAGTAAAATAAAGCTATTGTAAAGCAAAGCTATACAGACAAAATCTCACCCAGAAGCATATACATATACACTCACAAAAAAAAGGAAAAGGGGAAAAATTAATATCTCCTGCTCCCTAAGTCCACCTCCTGAATTTGGGATGATTCGTTGTCTATTCAGGTATTCAACAGATGCAGGCACATCAAGTTGTTTGTGGAGTTTTAATCCGCTGCTTCTGAGGCTGCTGGGAGAGATTTCCCCTTCTCTTCCCTGTTCGCACAGCTCCCGGGGTTCAGCTTTGGATTTGGACCCGCCTCTGCGTGTAGGACGCCTGAGGGCGTCTGTTCCCCGCCCAGACAGGACGGGGTTAAAGGAGCAGCTGCTTCGGGGGCTCTGGCTCACCCAGGCCGCGGGGAGGGAGGGGTACCGAGGAGGCGGGGCGAGCCTGCAGCGTCAGAGGCCAGCGTGACGTTGCACCAGCTCGAGGCGCGCAGTGCGTTCTCCCGGGGATGTTGTCCCTGGATCCCGGGACCCTGGCAGTGGCGGGCTGCACAGGCTACCGGGAGGGGCGGTGTGCAGAGTGACCTGTGCTCACACACAGGCTTTTTGGAGGCGGCAGCAGCAGCCCCAGCGTCTCACGCCCGTCTCTGGGGTCCGCGCTGATCGCCGCGGCTCGCGCCCTTCTCTGGAGTTCGTTTAGGCGGCGCTCTGAATCCCCTCTCCTTGCGCGCAGCGAAACTAAGAGGCAAGAAAAAGTCTCTTGCCTCTTCGGCAGCTGCAGACCTTTTCCCGGTCTCCCTCCCGGCTAGCTGTGGTGCGCCAACCCCTTCAGGCTGTGTTCACGCCGCCAGCCCCAGTCCTCTCCCTGCGATCCGACCGAAGCCGAGCCTCAGCTCCCAGCCCCGCCCGCCCCGGCGGGTGAGCAGACAAGCCTCTCGGGCTGGTGAGCGCTGCTCGGCGCCGAGCCTCTGTGCGGGAGTCTCTCCGTTTTTCCCTCTGCGCCCCTGTTGCTGTGGGATCCGCGCTGATAGCCGCGGCTCGCGCCCTTCTCTGGAGTTCGTTTAGACGGCGCTCTGAATCCCCTCTCCTTGCCCGCCGCGAAACAAAGAGGCAAGAAAAAGTCTCTTGCCTCTTCGGCAGCTGCAGACTTTTTCCCGGACTCACTTCCGGCTAGCTGTGGTGCACTAACCCCTTCAGGCTGTGTTCACGCCGCCAGCCCCAGTCCTCTCCCTGCGATCCGACCGAAGCCGAGCCTCAGCTCCCAGCCCCGCCCGCCCCGGCGGGTGAGCAGACAAGCCTCTCGGGCTGCTGAGTGCTACTCTGCGCCGAGCCTCTGTGCGGGAGTCTCTCCGTTTTTTCCTCTGCGCCCCTGTTGCTGTGGGGTCCGCGCTGATAGCTGCGGCTCGCGCCAGTCTCTGAAGTTCGTTTAGGCGGTGCTCTGAATCCCCTCTCCTTGCGCACCAGGAAACACAGAGGGAAGAAAAAGTCTCTTGCCTCTTCGGCAGCTGCAGACTTTTTCCCCGGACTCCCTCCGGGCTAGCTGTGGTGCGCTAACCCCTTCAGGCTGTGTTCACGCCGCCAGCCCCAGTCCTCTCCCTGCGATCCGACCGAAGCCCGAGCCTCAGCTCCCAGCCCCGCCCGCCCCGGCGGGGAAGCAGACAAGCCTCTCGGGCTGGTGAGTGCTGCTCGGCGCCGAGCCTCTGTGCGGGAACCTCTCCGCTTTGCCCTCCGTACCCCTGTGGCTGCGCTCTCCTCCGTGGCTCCAAAGCTTCCCCCCTCCGCCACCCGCAGTCTCCGCCCGCGAAGGGGCTTCCTAGTGCGTGGAAACCTTTCCTCCTTCACAGCTCCCTCCCACTGGTGCAGGTGCCGTCCCTATTCTTTTGTCTCTGTTATTTCTTTTTTCTTTTGCTCTACCCAAGTACGGGGGGAGTTTCTTGCCTTTTTGGAGGTCGGACGTTTTCTGCCAGCGTTCAGTGGGTGTTCTGTAGGAGCAGTTCCACGTGTAGATGTATTTCTACTGTATCTGTGGGAAGGAAGGTGATCTCCGCGTCTTACTCTTCCGCCATCTTCTCCCTCCTCCTACCTTGATGAATTTTTAAAAATAGGCTTTTATAGCAGTTTTAGACATTGGTAAATTTTTTTTTATTTTTTTATTTTTTTTATTTTTTTTGACATTGGTAAATTTTTTATGTAGGTATACCCTTAGGTAAACAGTAAACAGATCGACAAATAGAATATTTCCATCACCCCAGAAGGTTTCCTCATGCCCTTTCCCCATCAATATCTCCTCTTCAACATCCCCCAGAAGGGGTGAGGTTATGAAACAATTGGGACTCTCAGATCCTTTTTATTGTTTTTTTTTGGCCACCCCATGCAGCATGCAGGATCTTAGTTCCCCAACCAAGGATTGAAATTGTGCCCCCTGCAGTGGAAGTGTGGAGCCCTAACCATTGGACTTCCAGGGAATTCCCAACTCTCAGATCTTTTGATTGGAAGTCTAAATTGGTTCAACCACTTAGGAAGACTGTTTGCCACTATCTAATACATTTCGACACATGTGGACTATGGCCCAGCAACTCTATTCCTCAGTATATACTCAAGGTAAATGATTACATATATTACTATAAGACCTGTGCAAGAATGCTCATAGCGACTTGATTCGTCTTTTCTCCAAACTGGAAATATCCCAAATGTCCATCAGTAAGAAAATGGATAAATACACTGCGGTGTATTTATACAAAGGAATACTACATAGCCATAAAAAGACAGATATTGAATCACGCAGAAGTTTGGATAAGCTCAGATACTACCTTGAGCAAATCAAGCTTGATACACAGAGTACATACCATATGAATCCTTGTGGATGAAGGTGAAAAATGGGCAAAAATCTACTGTGAGAGGTCATTAGTTTCCTTTAATTAACAATCAGCACTTTTTCTTCATAACTTTTTTTTTCAAGTTTCTTTCTTCCTTTCTTTCTTTCTTTCTTTCTTTCTTTCTTTCTTTCTATCTTTCTTTCTCTCTTTCGGCTGTGCTCAGTCTTAGTTGTGGCACACGGGATCTTTTCATTGTGGCATGGGGACTCTTAGCTGTGGCATGTGATCTCTTAGTTGTAGCATGCATGCAGGATCTAGTTCCCTGACCAGAGATTGAACCCAGACCCCCTGCATTGGGAGCACAGAGTCTTATCCACTGGACCAGGGAAGTCTCTCTTCATAACTTTTTTTAAAGAGACTAGGTGAGTTGTTTTGTAGAATGCCTCCCATCCAGGATTTGTCTGACTTTTCCTCATTTAACTTGACCCTTCACAACTGAAGATCCATGAGAGGATTGAGCTCTATTGTCCTAAGGCACCCATTTTATATAGCAAATTAAGTTTGATCCCATACATCTAGAATAGTACTAATTATGTTCGATTCTTGGGAGAATTGAGTAAATCGTCACTCAACTCATTTTCTGTGATCTATGGTTCAGTTGAGGAACCCCAGTTGAAAAAGGCTTCCTGAAGGTTAGGTCTTAAGGTAAATTAGAGTCAAGTTAAACATTTTTGGCAAGAATACTTTACAGGTGGAAGTGTGTACTTCTTACTATATCATGCTGAGAGGCATTTAATGTCAGATTGTTCCTCTATTAGTGATGTGGATGCAGAGTGCAGCCACTCAGTTAAGGTGGTGACAGCCAGGTCTCTCCATTGTAAAGGATGTTTTCCCAAGTCTCCATGGCTTAACAACCTCATTTGTCAATATGAAGCACTCACAGATCAGTATCTCCCACTTGGTGGAAAAGTTTCTTTCCTGCAAACATGGCTGCAAGGTAAAATTGTTCAAAGCAAAATGGTTATTTCACCTATAGAGCTTCACCCTAAAATGGGAGCTTCATCCCATGGAAAATACGTCTTAGCTGTAACAGAACGTTTCTAATCTTTGAGATTTTTAGGTAACAAATGAATTCCCTTCCTACTTGAGATAATTTGATAAACATGCCATATTGGCTATTAAAATTGCTTAGATTTAGGACATGTTATAAGGCATTTATATGCATTTTGATGGTGATAAATATTTTGGGAGGCAGTGTTTAGATCATTGACAGAAACTAAACTAAGGATTTCATGTATATACCTAGATCTCAGACTCAGAAGTGATGTCTTTCAAAGCACTTTGTAGTTTTAAAAATTACTCTTAAGGGCTTCCCTGGTGGCGCAGTGGTTGAGAATCTGCCTGCTAATGCAGGGGACACGGGTTCGAGCCCTGGTCTGGGAAGATCCCACATGCCACGGAGCGGCTGGGCCCGTGAGCCACAACTACTGAGCCTGCGCGTCTGGAGCCTGTGCCCCGCAACGGGAGGGGCCGCGATAGTGAGAGGCCCGCGCACCGCGATGAAGAGCGGTCCCCGCACCGCGATGAAGAGTGGCCCCCACTTGCCGCAACTAGAGAAAGCCCTCGCACGAACCGAAGACCCAACACAGCCAAAAATAAATAAATAAATAAATAAATAAATAAAGTAGCTATAAAAAAAAAAATACTCTTAAGAACTCATTTCTGTACTCTAACCTGATGAAAGAGTGGTTGAAGCATGATTATCCACTGGCTTCAAGGGAAAGAAGTAATTTCAAGTGACTTAGATGGATTTTGGTGCACTAATCATCATACCAACCCAGAACAGTTTGGTGGAGAAAGCCAAGGGTCTCACTTACAAGCTGAGTAACCATAGCCAACCCACTCTAAGCCTTGACATCCTGTGGCAGATTAAAGATGGCCACAGATTGGTTGATATCCTTCCCTTTAAGAGGCTGGCTCCATGTCTGCTTCCCTTGAATACTGGTGGGCTCTGTGCCGGCTTTGACCGATAGATACAGCTCAAGTGATGATGTGTCAGTTTGTGGACCCAAGCCTGGAGAGACGGGAGAGTCCTGTTTTTTGGAACACCCACTTTTGAAACCTAGCCATCATGCTGTAGGAAGCCCAAGTAGCCACGTGGAGGGGCCCACGTGACAAGAACTCTTGGCTGACATGCCAGCCCCAACTTGCCAGCCATGTGAGACAAACATTCTTGGGAGTCCTTACTGAGTCACCCCAACTAATGCTGCATGGAGCAGAGATGGCCATCCCTGCCAAGCATTGCCCATAATTGCAGATTGGTGAGTAAAATAAGTGAGTGTTCTTTTTAAGCCACTAGGTTTTGGAGTAGTTTGGTATTCAGCAAAGATAACTGCAACAATGCTCATTTGCAATATGCTGATAAACCCACTTGTTTTGTACACACAAAAAGGTCCACTAGGATAGGGTATATAAAAGTGCTTTGCCAACTGAAAAGAAATTCTATGCCAGTGTAAGGTGATAGTCTCTGAAGTAACTAATAGAATGGAAGGATTCTGTAAATATGACTGCTTTGAAGTTGGCATATTACTCTAATTTCTACTGACCCCACCTCCTGAGGTTGAAACAGAACCTGTTACTTTTTCTTCATTATGGTAAAATACACATAAAAATAGTTAAAACGGTACATTTTATGTTCAGTCTACAGTTTCATGACATTAAGTACATTCACATTGTTGCACAACCATCACCACCATCCCTCTTCTGAATTCCAGTTACTTTTGATACCAGAATCTATCTTCTTAACAAGTGTAATTTTCTATTCTAAATGTGAAGTGAAGCTACATCATCTCAGCACTGTCTATGACAATGACAATTTAACAAGTGAGCCCATGTGCTGTAAAGATAGGTTTCCGGAGAAACTATAAGGAATGGTGCAACCCAGGATCTGCCATGGAACCTGAGAACACCCTCTTCCCAGAGCCCGTCCCATTCCTGCAGAACTTCAATTAGTCATTAGTCAGCACTGGGATGGGGGAATATTCAGACAGAAGTGAGCATTTGTTAAAAAGAGCCAAGAGAGCAAGTTTTCAAAGCTCCAACACTCCAATGAAACCGTTTTAGATATAAGCAGGCCCTCTGGAGTTAGCACGCATACTTACACCTGGACCCCACCTGGACATAATTAGTTTCCCTGCACTCAGTGTGGAGAAAACACCGAAGAAAATGACGTCAAAAAACTGAGCAATCTGTCATGATCTGTGTTTCACAATTAAAGCAGCGTGCTTTCTGGAAGAATTATTTAACACAGATGACATGGTATTTAGATAGCCAGGACTGGAAAACCATCTGGTGGTGTTTGACTTTATGACTATCATGGCTGTTTCTTGCATTGTATTGTATACTTGGGGATGGAAGACATGGGAAGGAAAGAGGAAATGCTCTTAGTTGATCTGTAAGAAGACCTTTTATCTACTTGCACATTGAAACAGGACTTTGAATTCTAAGCGAGCAGAATCCTCCGTGCTTGAGGACCAAAATATAAAGCAGACAAAGACTGGGTGGACCCATCAGTTAACAGCTGCACACACAGGGCCAGAGAACAGTTAATATATTATACCACGAAACAAGTGGGAAAATACATTCTGGAGCCTTCTGTGAGCCAACCCCTGTCTCTCTCCTCCGGGCCCTCAGGATCGCACCCACCTCCTTTGCACTGTGTCCCTTTTATCTGGCTGTTCCCCACCCTCCTCTTGCATGAGGATGCACGTAGAAACTAGGCCACTGTTTCCCTCACCAGATGATTTCAGTCTTTATTGAATCAGCGCTTATTGCCCAACCATGGGGTGCCAAGCAGTCCTAGTTTCTTTGAGGGGGCGGGTGTTACATAGGAATAACTAGAAATAATTTACAAGCGCATCAAGAGAGACACGTTCACAGGCAACAGTAAGGGTAGAAATAATGATGTGTTACCCAGCGAGGTTCCTCTCGCCCGAAAGGCAGCCCACACGAGTGACTGAGGTGCCGAGGTCTGCAGCAAAGACAGGGTTTATCCGCAAGGCAGGCAAGCAAGAAGGCAGGAAAAGCTCAAATCCGCCTCCCCCAAGGTAAGGGGCAGGAGTGTTTATATGAAGTCACCAGTAAAGCAACAGGGCGACCTGAGGCGCAAAGAGCCTCGGAAGAGCGACTGGAAAAAAAGCGCGATAACCTCCCTTCTGCGCAGGCTCAGGAGGCCACGGGCAGGGTCCAAAGGTCACCCAGAGGACACTCGCGCATGCCCAGTTGGAGAGTGGGTGGTCCTCTCCAGTCAACCGGCTCAGCTTGAACTAAGCGCAGCTGAGTCCAAGTTTCTAGAAAATAACTCGGGCAAACATCCTATTGTTTAGGCTCCCTGCCACTTGGAGGACGTGCAAGCCTTAAATGACCTTGATTAGTGAAGGCAGGTGAAGTGGATTTAACCCGTGGTTTCAAGTGGAGTCGCTGAGGCCAGGCAGAGTGGACCCGGGTGTCTGAGTCGCTCCGCATCCTTCCAGGCCGAGCGCCGCATCCTTACCTCCACCGGAGCAGTCGCCACGGTCGTAGTTTGCTCTCTGCCCCGAGACTGCCTTCTTTAGGGGGCTAAGGTTCAGGTTCCAGCCACGTTCAGTGGGTGCCTGTCGGTTCCCGCCGCCACGCCGCTCCTTCACAACCCTGGGAGACGTCGCCATCCACGCTTCAGGGATGACGGGAATGGGTCCCAGCGCCAACAAACCTGGTGCAACACCAGGGGATGAGCCGGGGCTTCAGGTGCGTGTGGTTTATAGCGGGCTCTTTAGGAAAACCGAGGGGAGAGAGGGCGGCAGGGGAGGGAGGGAAGGAGTTGAGCAAAGTGTGGTCTCAGGTCAACCCAGTCCTGGCCTGCGGAGGGGGAAGGGCTGGGGACGGGTCCTCTGGAGAAGTTGTCCCACTGGGGCCGAGGAATCGGGCTTTCTACCCCAGAATTGGTCACTGGCCAAGGGGGAGGGGCCGTGGGGATGGGTGACATCATTCTCCAGGCTCTTGGCCGACATGGTGGCCACAGGTGAGGCCTTTCCCCAGGGCAGCGGGTCGGGCACCTGGCAGTCAGTATGTGGGGGGGCCCCACGTGAGCCCAGGTGTCCTGACTTCACTGCTCGCTTTCTGAGGCAGCACCAACCCCCTACGCCTCCTTTGCTTTGCTGTCTTTACCAGATCCCGCCTCTCCCAGTGGCCATCACAGTCAACTGACCCAGTCAACCCGTCTGTTCAAGGAATTAGTGGGAAGATGAAAAGTAAGTGCTACATAAAGGTGCAAAATGTTGTATTTAGAAGTGAATTCTGATTGGCGGAAGGGAAAAGAAGAGGGATGGCCTCGCAGAAGAGCAGTTTTGAAGGTCGACTAGATGGGGAAAGGGAATTCTAAACTGGAAGAAGGCACTTTCGAGGGAAAGGTGATGCCCTTGAGAAGTAAAGAGTAAACCCCAAAGCTTAGTTTGAAGGTATTTGGAAGGATACCCTGTGAGATGGGCCTGCAGATATTACTTGGGTCTGATCATTGAAAAACTTTCAATAGCATTCTTTTAATTCTTTAAAAAATATGATTTAATTTTATTCTTATGCTCTTCTGTATATTCAAATTGTATGCAAGTCACAGGAAAAAAAAAAAGAAAGGTATGTCTATATTGTAATTGGGCAAAGGCCGACTCTCATACTGTCCCTTGACATTGGTTCAGAACAGGAGAGAATGCTCCTTTGGGAATAGAAGTGAGGCCCAAATAAAGTTTATTCTTAGGCAGTAGAAACCATGCAGACCTTTGAGGAGGGGATTGATGTGATTGGAAAGTATTTCTGGATATTGTGTGGCAGTGGTTTGAAGAAAGAACTAGAAGATGAGGGACGGGCATCTGGGAGAAGAGTTACAATTGTTCAACGAGAGATGACAAAAGGTGGGGCCCTGGTGACCGAGATGACATCTTTGGAGATGGAATGGAAAGGATTCGGTGACTGGATGTAAGCAACAAAACAGGAAGGATCGAATTTAGGTCGGACATTTCTTGAATGGATGATCAGGAGGTTGTTGGTACCATTAATTAAATGGAGAAACTGGGGACAGGTTTTGGAGGTAGATTTTTGAGTTCAGTTTTACGTGTTGGGTTTGAGATAAGGGATGGAAATGCTAAGCGAGGATGTTTAAAGAAGGATGGAAGTAAATCAGAGAATTCTGAGGAGTGAGGGCTGGGCACATACACTGGGGACTCACCAGCCATAAATTCAGTATGAGGAAGAAATAGAAGGGGAGTAGATTAACTAGTGGGGCGACACAGAGCAAGGTAGGAACTGGCCGGCAGCTCAAACCCTGGGGAATCTCTGAATTCAAGGATCAGGTTGAGGAATAGAAGCCACTGCCAGAAACTGGGAGGGAACAGTGTTCTGAAACTCAAGTGAGTAGCGAGATTTAGGAAGAGGTTGGTCAAAATCCTCCATGGAGGTGAGGTATGACTAGGACTGCCAGGTAAAGTACAGGGTGCCCAGTTAAATTTGAATTTCAGATAAACAGTGAAAAAATTTTTAGTATCAGTATGTCCCATGCAGTGTTTAGGACATACTTATGTTGGGGACATCCACATATTGCACTGGGCATACTTACGAATAAAATACTTACAAAATAGAATAACGAATAAAAATTGTTAATCTGGAATTACACTGAACTGGGCATCTTGTAATTTTGTTTGCTAACTCTGACAACCCTAAAACGACTTGAACAGAAGGAAGTCATTAGTGAACTCGCTGCTCTGTCCCAATGAGCTCAGTTCTCTTAGCCCCTCTTTTACATATGGGTGAGATGACAGGAGTCCCATAAAAGGGGCCTGGTTCTATTGTTAATAAGGCTCCGGGTTCTGTTTCCTACACACCTGCCCAAATTTCCTTCTCCATTCTGTTGTATCTTTGCCTCCAACTCCATCACCTCTCTGCCTGTGCTCTCTGAATTTACTGCTTCATTGGTCTTCCTTCTTGGTGTCTGGAGGTCTTGCAAGACTGGGCAGTCCTTTTTCACCCATGTTCACCACTTCAGGAGGGCAGCTAGGACTGTGAGAGTTTAAGAGTCTGTATTAGATGAGTAACTGGAATGGATGAATTTAAACTACTTTGTCAAGAGCTTGTGTGGTGAAGATACGGGATGCTAGGTTGAGGACAGAAGCAGGTTAAGAAAACTTAAATGTTTCTGACTTCAGAGGGACAAGAGCAGAGAGAAAGGATAGCAAAGCTGATGGGGCATTTTAAGAAAAGACTCAAGCAAAACAGAGTTGGGATAGAGGCAGGCAGTGAGGGGAGATAGTCTTGAAGAAGAGACAACAGGAAAGGAGACATAGTAGATGAAGATAAAGACACATTTTGATGGGGAGGAGAGATTTGAGGAGCTCACATGAATTGCTTTTATTTTCTCAATGAAAGGGGAATTGACCTTATTGGTTATGATATCGAGTTGGTATGCAATTTGGGAGTCTGGAAAAAAGTGCATATATTTGATTTTTACTAGCTTGAGTTACAAAGGTTGGATTTTTTTCCCCTGATATTTGACTTCAACTTCTGGAGACTTCCTTACACACAGGATATGAAATATATTACTGTTGTGTGCCTATGCTTTATTGTCACCCATGGGTGACTCACCAGTTCACTTGATATTGTCTCTTAATAGGAACCAATTAGCATGTTTGCAAGTGGGACAGATCTGTGTGACCTTAGGGTCTGCAGTGCCTTCCCTTAGTGTCACAGGACGTAAAGTGAGACCGCCAGAAAACATGTGCAATTAATGCTGATCTACATTAAGTTCCGTATGGGGTGGTGGTATATTTTCATACCCACACTGGAGAATCTCCTTCTTTCTTTCTACTACTACTTGTGAAAACTGCTACCCCAGACTCTAAGGGTTAAAATGGTGCTGGGCACACCTACAAGGATGGCTATAAAATCAAAAAATGGAAAATAACAAGTGTTGGTGAGGAAGTGGAAAAATTGGAACCCTCATGCATTGCTAGTGAGAATGAAAAATGGTGCAGATGCTATGGAAAACAGTTTGGCAGTTCAGTTCCTCAAAAAGCTAAACATAGAATTACCATATGACCTGGCAATTCCACTCCTAGGTATACACACAAAGGAATTAAAAGCAGGGACTTGAACAGGTACTTGTGCACTCATGTTTATTACAGCATTATTCACAATAGCCAAAAAGTGGAAACAACCCAAATGTCCACCAATAGATTAATAGGTAAATAAAATGTGGTATATACATACAATGGAATATTGCTTGGCTTTAGAAATTCTGACGCATGCTACAACATGGATAAACCTTGAAAACATTGCTAAGTGAAATAAGCCATTTATGTAAGGACAAATATTGTATGATTCCACTTATATGAGGTACCTAGAATAGGCAAATTCATAGAGACAGAAAGTGGAATAGTAGTTACCAGGAGCTGGGGAGAGTGGTATGGGGTGTTATTGCTTAAAGGTTAGAGAGTTTCTGTTGGGGTGATGAAAAAGTTTTGGAAATAGTGATGATGGTTGCATAACATTGCAAATGTACTTAATGCCACTGAACGATATGTTTGAAAATGGTTAAAATAGCAAATTGTACATTATATATATATATTTCACCACAACTTAAAAAAATAATATTTTAACGTACTGCAAACCATTAAATTGTACACTTAAAATGGGTGAATTGCATGGTATGTGAATTATATCTCAATAAAGTAGTTGCTTATACCTTAGGGACACTGTTCCTTCACTCTGCATTCAGGCCACAGGGACCATGAAAAACCTGAACTGGAAAAATAATAAAGTGTGAGTCATGGGGGAAGGGGGATCTCGTCACAGCTTGAAGAGATTCAGATAATTAACTCAGAAACTTGCCATGCTTAAGAGACTGAAGGCCGTGGGATATGACAGAGGAAGAGTGGGTGGCTCAGAATTGTATTTTGTATTGTATTGTATTTCGTATTGTTATGAGTAGGGTTATTCTACTGAAAGGCTTTAGAGAGAAAGCTACCAGCATGAACTTCTTTAGCGAGAAGTCACCGTAGTCAGGATTTAGTAGGTTTTGGGTTGTAGTTTGAGGGTAGCCACCTGTTGGGTGTCAACCTGAGCTGTCACTGGCCTGAAAAGCAGCAACGAGAGTTTGAGTTGAGTCTCATGAGCCATGTCGTCCTGCTCTTCTGTGTGATAATATGTCTGGGATGGAGGCTGATGGATTTTTTTTAAAATGTGCATTTGGAGTTACAGGTGAGGTCATCCAGAGTGTCCACAGTGTCACTAGAGGAGATGAAGCCATCCATCCATTCAGCAGTGGCACAAAGCTGCCTACACCAAGAAAATAGCAGTACATCCCCAAACAGATCAAACAGCTGCTCATCAATCTGGTGCAAGCTGCAGGCTGCCTGACTAAATTACTGTCGAATAGGCAGATGAGCACAATTTGTCAGTCAGCATTGAGTTTAAATGAGCAGAGATGCCCATAAACCCAGCAATGCAATTGTAATTAAGAATTGTAGGCGTCAAGTTTCAACTAGTGCTTTCTTAAGGCAGCAGCGATTGAGTTCTAAGAAGCATATGAGGGATCCAGAGCAGGATTAAAGCCGGGGCCTGGTCTACCTAGAGCTGTCCGCAATTTAAGCAGCTCATCATGTAGGAAAGTGATGTGTAGATGATGGAGAATCCATGAGAATGCAGGCTTTATTTTAACCGTTTGCTTTAAAAAAATTGTATATATCCCACATAGTAAAGAGTGAATAATAATAATAATAAAATAATGATGATGATGATAATGCTCTTGAACCTACCACCCAGGTAAAGAGAGAGAACATTTTGAATTATAATTTTTTTTAAAATACATGCTACATTTTATTTTATTTTTAATTTAATTAAATTAATTAAGTTATTTATATTTTTGGCTGCGTCGGGTCTTAGTTGCGGTATGTGGGATCTTAGTTCCCTTACCAGGGATCGAACCCAAGTCCCTGCATTGGAAGATGGATTCTTAACCACTGGACCACCAGGGAAGTCCCCATTTTGAATTATTTTAATGGTGGTTGGAATCATTATGAGAATTGACATATCTCTGCAAGCTGAGTGGAATGGAATTTAGTAAATGTTGAGTGCTGACGAGTTGGTACTGGGGCATGTAAAGATGAATTAAGACAGGTTTTATAATCTGGAAGGGAGAATAAGATGATAACACAATTAGCTTTGCATCACATGAATTCGCGAGAAGAATAGAGGTGTCTTAAGAGAGGTATGCCGTGTTATAGGGGTTCAGAAGAGGTTGGATCAGGTTGGATGGGGAGGAGCTCAGAGGAACCTATGTGAAGAAAGTGGCACCTGAGCTGGACATCAGAGATAAGCAGGAGTTCTACAAGATGAGAGAGGGTGGGAGGGAGGGCATTACAAGTGGAGGGACCTAACACAAGTGAAGACATAAAGTCTCAGGCCTATAAAATAATAATTTCTCTAGAACAAGAGAATAGTGGAATATAAGATTGGACTACTGTCCTGAGCCAATTTCTTATAAGATTTCCATGTCTTTAGGAAACATTCCATCCTCGAAGGGCTAACTTTCCTTGTTACCTGAAAACTTAAGGAATAGCACATCCAGAGTCAATCCTATTTAGGAAGATGTGGGCAGTAAAATTGGTGGTTTTGGCTATTCATCATCTATTCTGACTTCTTAACAGCACCCCACATTTATTTGGGCAAACACCTCTTCCCCAATATTAGCATATGTCATGTGGCATGGGGTTGGCTCTATTTTTTTAGCTCCAGGGTTAAACCTCCTAGCTATAGTTGATTGGTTCAGATAAAGGCAAGTAACCTAGTTAGGTCCAGTGAGAGCAAGGCCCAGGGCTTTGCAGATACTGTAAGGAAGTTGAACATTTTCTTCCCTGCTAACCATAAAGCTGAGAGAATGTGAGGGCTAGGGCTTCTGCAGCCATCTTGTCATCATGTAGGGAGAGCTTGGCTCAGAGTGAAGTCAATGCATTGAGGCAGGGTCAATATTGAATATTTGATAAGGGTATGCCATGGACACCATTTGGTATGCTGTACTGGAGTTCTGTCTGGGAGAACTCACAGTTTTTAAGAAAGCTTTATTAATGATGTATTATCTCAGACAAAAATACCATTATGTAATGGTCTATCTATGATTTACATTTTTACATAACCTTGTCATATTGTTCCTAAAAATATTTACAGTAATTTCTTAATATCATCTAAAATCCAGATCATATTCAGTTTTCCCCAGTTTAAAATTTTTTTCTTCATAGTTTGTTTTCTTGAATCAAGATAATAAACAAAATTATGGTAGTTTGTTGCCATTAAAAAGAAACCTTTATGCTGGAAACTGTTAGAAACAACTGATGCATGAAGTCATGGGTTCAAGTCCTGGCTCCTCCACTGGCTGGGACCTCAGATAATCCACTTAACCTCTTGACTTGCCTCAGTATATTTAACTCAGAAGGTATTGGGAAGATCCTGTGAAGTGGCAAGTCATCACTGTGTGAATAAATGAGGTTACTTTATGTCAACTTGATTAGGCCGCAGGATGCCCAGATATTTGGTCAAACATTATTCTGGGTGTTTCTGCGAGGGTGTTTCTGGATGAGATTAACATTTAAATCTGTAGACTGCAGCCACATAGCACAGGGAGATCAGCTCAGTGCTTTGTGACCACCTAGAGGGGTGGAATAGGGAGGGTGGGAGGGAGACACAAGAGGGAGGGGATATGGGGATATATGTATATGTATAGCTGATTCACTTTTTTATAAAGCAGAAACTAACACACCATTGTAAAGTAATTATACTCCAATAAAGCTGTTAAAAAAATAATCTGTAGTCTGAGTAAAGTAGATAGCCCTCCTTTATGTGGGTGGGCCATGTCCAATCAGTTGAAGGCCTAAATAGAACAAAAAGGCTGACCTTCCCTTGATAGAGAACTCTTCCTGCCTGATGGCCTTCGAACTGGGACATTGGTTTTTAGCTGCCTTTGGACTTGAACTGAAAGTTGGCTCTTCCTGCATCTCAAGCCTGCCTGTCTTCAGACTGGAACTACACCATGACCTTCCTGGGTCTCCAGCTTGCTGACACATCTTACAGATCTTGGAACTTGCCTCCATAACTGCATGAGGCAATTCCTTATAATAAAATCTCTTTACACAAACATACACACATACCCGCACATACCCCATTGGTTCTGTTTCTCTGGAGAACCCTAACTAACACACTTTGTAAGAAATGCCCACATTCTATGGCCAGTTGCCCCCATCTGCACAGTTCTAGGACATCAGCCCTCCCCTCTTTTCTCAGTCTTCCTCTGTTTTTTTTTTTTTCTGAGCTTCCTTAGGGGGTTATCTCACCTGGGTTCTTACAGCCCTCTACTTGTTGCTGTCTGGCAAACAGACCCCCTACTGCAGGTGCTCTTGCCTGTTCCCACTACCCAGAAGGCACAAAATCCTGATAGCTCTGAAGACTTACCACTTAAGTCTTATATCTCACAAAAGCCCTCAAGAAAACAGCCCCTCCAGCTTCTGCCTATAGCCTCTTAGTGTAGGGCTCAGACCTAGTCCCGCAGGCTGGGCTCAGAGCTGACCCTATATTGCCATATCTATTTCACTTTCTCTCCACCTCTGCTTGGCTACAAGCTCCATTCCTCTAGACAAAAAGATCCTTAGGGCTGCTTGGGGGTTAGCCAGACACTTAATCAGCATTTCAGCTCAACTATGACCTTGGCTCTAGGCCCTTCACATAGTTGGAGCTCAAAATATATCAGTTCTCTCTTCCTTAGGTTTAGAAATGAGGTGTCAAGACAAGAATACAGTCAGTCTTGCTCCTTCTATGAGTATGTTCGAGGACCAGTTCTGGGTATACAGTCTAGGGAATATTTTATTTTCTGAGCACATTTTTGTTGTTGTTTTTAACATCTTTATTGGGGTATAATTGCTTTACAATGGTGTGTTCGCTTCTGCTTTATAACAAAGTGAATCAGCTATACATATACATATATCCGCATATCTCCTCCCTCTTGGGTCTCCCTCCCACCCTCCCTATCCCACCCCTCTAGGTGGTCACAAAGCACCGAGCTGATCTCCCTGTGCTATGCGGCTGCTTCCCACTAGCTATCTATTTTACATTTGGTAGTGTACGTATGTCAAGGCTACTCTCTCACTTCGTCCCAGCTTACCCTTCCCACTCCCCATGTCCTCAAGTCCATTCTCTACGTCTGCGTCTTTATTCCTGTTCGGCCCCTGGGTTCTTCAGAACCTTTTTTTTTTTTTTTTTTTTTTTTTAGATTCCATATATATGCTGAGAACATTTTTGGATAGAAACCTCCCACTCTGTGAACATAATGTAACTGTTTTATGCTATTCTATTTTCAAAGTGCATATTAGTGACATTTAAAATATATTAGGTTTGATCATACGAAGACGTTTTTATAGGTAAAAAAAATGATCAAGTATTGGTGATCTCTTATGGCTCAACCTAAGCAAGAATCATTTGTAAATGGGCCAGTTTAATTCTGTCATATCTGTAAGGGAAGAGAACAGGATGGGTTGGAAGCAACACTGTATCCAGGATGCTAAGTTACATCCCCTAGTCTTCCCTTCCCCTATCCAGAGCTCCTCCAAGTTTGCATTTACCCTGTGTCATAACGCTGCTTTCTGACAACCCTGACTCAGTCATCTGATCCAAGCCTGCTCCATCAATAGAGGCCTGAGTTCTAACATCACATTTCACTTCTTAGGAGGTTAGCAGTCTGATTAAGCTTTTCTTGCCCTTAAGATGTGAATGACTGGTAACTTTGTTTAGCATTCTGTACTATCAGTAGTGCCATTCACAAATAATTGGATTCTTGCCTCCTCTTGGGCATGTGGTTGGGTCACCTCTCCATCTTTTCCTTTTCTGTCCTCCTTTTGAAGTTAGAAGTAGTCATATGCCTTGACTTGGTTAATAAAATGTGAATGTGAATGACACACACCACTTATAGGAGGAAGCTTTAAGAAGGGGGTAATTCCAAGTACTCCCTTTCAGCAGTAGGGTGGTTGTGAAAGTGCTGGCTAAGGTGATGCTTCTGTTGGCCTGGATCCCTGAGTGGCTACCATGAGCAGAATCCCATGCCAAGCCATTATTCATGTCCTAGCCAATGAGGTCAACACATGGGATGGGATGGTCCAATCCACACAGTTATTTAGGAACACAAGGTCTTCCCACTTAGTGGTTCTCCTGGGGCAGGATTTGGAAAACTATGGCCTATGGGCCAAATCCAACCTGTTTGTATAAATAAAGTATTATTGGAACACAGGCATTCATTCATTCACATATTGTTAATGGCTGCTGTCCTGCTACAATGGCAGAGTTGAGTAGTCCTGACAGAGACTACACCCCCAAAAGCCTAAACTATTTACTCTCTGGCCTTTTATAGAAAAGTTTGCTGGCTTCTGCCCCAGGGCCTTGGAGCTGCCCCGGGAATTCTCTAAGTTTGGCTGGCAGATGAAGGACAGGAGAGAATAGGAAGGATTGCATGGGTGGTTTTCCAGCCTTTTCCTGAAGGTGGACTATACCACTTTGATCCACATACCGATGTCCAGAACTCAGTCACCTGGCCATATCTCATCACAGCGAGGCTGGGATATGTAGTCTAGCTGTGTGTCTAGGAGGAAAAGACAAACGATTTGGTGAACGATCTCTGCCACATCTGCCTACGTGTGTGGTTAGCTTGTCTGCTGTGCTGTCTCCAATCAGCCCCAGTTGGGGCAGTAGCCGTTGAAAATTAGAAGTGATTCCTCTGCTGTTGCACTAAACTTCCTTGCTCTGATCTGCTGCTGTAGTGGAGACTCCTTCTGCAGCCCTGGTCCTCTCTCAGTGATTACCCACACATACCGGTCCACAGTGACTAGTGTTGCATAGGGTCTAGCTGAACCGTAGACCTCACTCTGTTCCATTGTTAGAGCAAGTTCTGCATCACAGTGCAGGGAACTGTAGTCTAGCCCTGGAAGTATTTTGATCTCATACTTGGAATGCAGAACATAATGGTATCAATCTCTGAAAATCAAGTGAAATCTTGTGGGAGTAGGTTAGGTCCAATGAATAAAATTATATAAAACAATTTCATACTTGACATTTACTGAGAGGGGCTTAACTTTTCCTACATATTTTAGTCTGTTCAGCTGGTATTATTTATTCATGTCTCTTTTCCCATTTGGTTCACGATTTATCTTTTGGGAGCCTAGAATTAAACTGTAAAAATGTATATATGCTAGGCACTGTTTTATGTTCCATCTATGGAGAAGTCATCAAAATCTCCAACAGAATAAGGTTCAGCCTATTACAGGGGTGATTTAGCTGAAATAAAATGTAATGTTTAACTCAGAAGCTGGAAAAAATGAGATTTAGGAATATGGAATTGAATAATCAGCTGGTGAAATGACAGTGGTTTCTTTGTAATCTCCCAGTTGAAAGAATATTAGGACATCAAGATTATGAATGGCCAGAGCCAAATGAGGATTCACGATAACCCAAAAGGACAAGATTGGTGTCTGATTCCAATGATAACAGATTTCTCCCTAACACTGACAGAGTTAAATAAAAAAAAATTCAGTGTTCTGTGTCATATCTTCTTGTTGCATGATCATATTTTGTGGTAGGGAAAGAATTAATGTATAACAAATTAAAACAAGGCAGTTTCTGATACCACTGTGACTAAACGTTTCCTCAGATATTGCACAGATGAGGGGAAGCTCATGCACAAAAACATGAATGGGAATTCTACAAGAGACATGGTTTGGGGAAGGAAATTAGAGAAGGAAAACCCAGAGAGTGAATGTGAAAAGTCCAGATCCATGTGTTAGTTTACTAGGGCTGATGTGACAAATTACCATAAACTGAGTGGCTTAAAACATCAGAAATTTGTTCTTTCATAGTTCTGGAGGCTAGACGTCTGAAATCAAGGAGTCTACAGGGCCATACTCTCTCTGAAGGCTCTAGGGGAGGATCCCTCCTTACTTCTTCCTAGCTTCTGGTTGCTGGCAATCCTTGGCATTCTTTGCTTTGTGGATGCTTCACTCCAATCTCTGCCTCCATCGTCTGAGTGTGTGTGTGTGTGTGTTTCTCATAAGGATATCAGTTACATTGGATTAGGGTCTGTCCTCATCCAGTGTTACCTCATCTTAACTTGATTACATCTGTAAAGACCCTATTTCCAAATAAGTCCACATCCACAGGTTTTAGGGGTTAGATATCTTGATATCTTTTTGGGGGGCACAATTCAATCCATAACAATCAGTAACCAAAGTTGTCTATGATAGTGTTATGAGATGGGTGGAACAGTTGACAGGAAGGAAATGACCATCACATAAAATGCAAAACAAGGGAGAAAACGCATCTTCAGTAGTGTTGATAATACAGTAACAGGTTATCACTTTCCCTATACCAGCCTTCTGGGAGCTTTACATGTGTTATTTAATTCTCACAAAGATCCTATGATATAGGTATTTTAGCCCATTTTACAGGTAAGGGAATTGAGGCATAAAGAAACAAATGTGGAATTGAGAACCAAAAGACCCATGAAAATAACTGGAAGGGGTGCTTTGGGTGGTGGTAGATCTCAGGTGAGGTCAGCATAGTACATCCAGAGCAGAGATAGCTGCCTGGCCAGAGCAATTTGGGGAACCAGCAAAACTGCTTAGACTGGAGGCTTCCCCACCTTTGGATTTTACTACATACTTGAGTCTGCCTGAAATTCCACAATAGAAACTTTATTCATTGAACCAAAGGTTTAGATCCCAGCTGGTCTGGAAGAGATGTTGCCCATTCTGACATCAACTGTTTGAATCTGTGTTCTGGAATTTAAAAGGATAGGTACATATCGCTCAAACCGTAAAGGATGGCAGGTGACCTGCCAATTTTTTTACCGTTTCACCTACTAAAATTGTCTTGAAAGAGAGGTTTTTTTTTGGTGATTATGATAAAGATATTTAAAAATATACATGTAAAGCCAGAGAGTAGATTGTCATGATTAAGATCACTGTTCTGGAACTGGACAGCTCACATTCAAATGCTAGCTCTGCTCTCTGAGCCTTGTGACCTGGGATAAGTTACTAAACCTTGTCTGTGCCTTAGTTTTCTCTTCTATGAAATAGGGATGACAATAACAGTATCTGCCTCATAGAGTTGTCTGGGAGGGTTAAATGTGTTAATTTGTGCATTAAAACAGTATCTAGTACATAGTAAGTGTATATAAGCACTTGTTTTTACTATTATCTATGCGTTATAGAGGAGGTAACTAATGTATGAAATAATGCTTTGGCTTTTATTATTGGACACAGGGAGAAGGCGCTAGAAAATGCCCATTAGGTGGGGAGGTTGAGGGCTCATCATTTTGTCTGTAAATACTGCTAGATATGCGTCTAGTTTATCTGAAGCTTGATGTCATTATGATGCTCAGAGTTATCTGCCAGCCCTTCAGAAGGACTGTGCTTTGCTTCTTTTTATTTTTCATCAACACATCACAGAATTTTATGCTGCCTAAAAAACAGAGTTCAAACTATTTTTCTGTTCTATGTGACCAGGCTATCAGGCTGCATTTAGGGTTTCCCTTCCCTAGCATAGACCAGAGTAGGATAAGGATGAGTGTCCCTGAGCTTAGCAGCTGGTTATTGGTTGATGACAGGATCTCATGAGGATGTGAATTATTGATTAAAAAAATTCTAGCCTGTGTTTCCCAGATGCGTTTGTATTTAAAAACTGATAATTTGTGGGGTCATTCCTCACCCTTTTTCTGCCATTTAGTGGAGATCCTGCCCTTGCTGAGGAGTTCCATATCACTGCCTGTAGTTGAAGAGTAAGTGACAGGGCAAGAACGTCAACAACTAAGTCAAATAAGTGCCCATTATTTGACTCTGAATTGTGATACAAGTTAAGAGTGTATGGGATATGACATGAAAAGCATAGGCAATAAAGAAAAAGTAAATTAGACTACATCAAAATTAAAAACTTTTGTGCATCAAAAGACTCTATCAACAGATTGAAAAGACAACCCACAGACTGAGAAAAAATATTTGCAAATCATATACCTGATAAGGGGTTCATATCCAGAATGTATAAAGAACCCCTACAACTCAACAACAAGAAAACAAACAACCCCGGGAATTCTCTGGAGGTCCAGTGGTTAGGACTCTGCGCTTCTACTCCTGGGGGCCCGTGTTCGATCCCTGGTCAGGGAACTAAGATCCTGTAAGCCGTGTGGAGCAGCCAAAAAAAAAAAAAAAAAGAAATCAAACAACAAAAGACTTGAATATTCCCCAAAGAAGATATACAAATGGCCAGAAAGCACACAAAAAGATAACTCAATTTCACTGATCATTAGGGGAATGCACATCAAAACCATAATGAGATACCACCTCACACCCATTAGGTTGGCTATTATCAAAAGAAAAAAGACACAGAAAATAACCAGTGTCAGTAAGGATGTGGAGAAAATGGAACCTTTGTACGCTGCTGTTAGGAATGTAAAATGGTGCAAACATGATGGAAAACAGTATGAAGGTTCCTTAAAAAGTTAAAAATAGACCTACCATGTAATTTAGCAATTCTACTTCTGAGTATATATAACCAGGGGAACTGAAAGCAAGGCCTTGAGTGGACATTTGTACACTCATGGAGACAGCAACATTATGCACAATAGCCAGAAGGTGGGAACAACACAAATGTCCAGTAACATTTGAATGAATAAAATATGGTACTGTTGAATATTATTCCGCCTTAAAAAGGAATGAAATTCTGACATATGCTACAACATGGATTAACCCTGAAAACATCATGCTAAGTGAAATAAGCCAGTCCCCAAAAGACGAGTACCATATGATTCCACTTATATCTGTTACCTAGAGTAGACAAATTCATAAAGGTAAGTAGAGTAGACAAATTCATAAGAAAGTAGAGTCTTGATGGCCAGGGGCTAGGGGAGGGGGAGTTGTGAGTTAGTATTTAATGGGTAAAAAGTTTAAGTTTTGAAAGATGAAAAATGTTCTGGAGATGGATGGTGGTGGTGGTTGTACACCAGTATGACTGTAATTAATGCCACTGAATTGTATACCTAAAAATGGTGAAAATGGTGAATTTTATATGTGTTTTCTACCACAATTAAAACAAAAAAAGAGTGTGCAGGAAGGTTCTGGTTTCCTTAGTACCAGAAACCAATCCTCCTGATACAGAATTATCTTCCAATGAGCAAAATAATCTCATATCCAATGTGGGTTACAACACATCAGCTCATGACGATGACTGTCTGGTCTCCTATTTCTGTTGCTGGCTGCCCCTCATCTCCGGGCTGTGCTCACAGGGGCTGGGAGATGGGCTGCTGTTGCTACACTCCGCTATCCCCACCATGGGCCGATGTCCCCTCCTGAAATTCTCTGCACAGGATTTTCACCTAACCCCTTGCTAACACCCCCATGCCCTGCCCCCTCCCTAGTCTACTGTGTCAGGCCCTCTCTAACTGGGCACTGCACTTCTT
This sequence comes from Balaenoptera acutorostrata, assembly GCF_949987535.1. Taxonomy (NCBI): domain Eukaryota; kingdom Metazoa; phylum Chordata; class Mammalia; order Artiodactyla; family Balaenopteridae; genus Balaenoptera; species Balaenoptera acutorostrata. The sequence continues at coordinate 52,017,014 of NC_080076.1, read as the reverse complement.
GCCGCTATGGCTACCTTTTTGGGGGGAGGGTTTTAAAATTCTCAACGAAGTTTCTTTTCTTTTTCTGCCTTCGTTAAGGGAAGGGATGAGATGTGAGCGCTTGTGTTTAAGCCCCCAGGTGATCAGTTTTTTTCTCAAAGCACTCCGTAACTAAGAGGAGAGAGGAGCACCTCAAGGTGAAAGTGTTCTTCCATTGATAAGATTTTATTTCTTCCCTGTCCTGGAGTGGCTGGGAAGTAAATGGACAGCACAATTTTCCATGCAGAGGCTGTGGACAAGGAATTTAGCTACCGTGTGTGTGTGTGTGTACACGCTGCATGGAGTTGGGAAAGGCAGAGAGCATTCAATAAACCTCATGTGGCTTTGATGTGCCACGACTCTCCCAGGTTTGCTTTACTTTAACCTTTTTTATTTCGATAAAACTTTGACTTGCAGAAAATTTTCTGAACTTTGAGAGTAAATTGGAGACACCACGCCCCTTTACTCTGAAATGCCTCAGTGGGTACTTCTTGTGGCCAAGGACATTTTCTTACACTAGCAGAACTATCAAAATGAGGAACTTTAACACTGATACACTATTGTTGTCTAATTCACTATTCGTATTCAAATTTCATAAATTGTTCAAATAAAGTATCTCAAAATTGGAGTTATTATTCCGGGTCCAGGATCTAATCCATTATCACGCATTACATTTAATCGTTATGTCTCTTTAGTTGTCTCTAATTTGGATCACTTCCTTATCCTTTCTTCGTCTTTCTTCACCTTGATATTTTTGGAGACTACAGGTCAGTTACTTTGTAGAGTGTTCTTCAATTTGGGTTTGTTTGATGTTTATGTTTCCTCATGATTAGATTCAGGTTATGCATATTTGACAGAAGTACCACCATATCATATCAGGATGTCTCATTACTAATAATGAGTTGGGTAACTTGGTATATACTGACTCATTAGTAGCGATGGCCTTGATAACTTGGTTAAGGTTTTTTCACTCTAAACTTATTTACTCTTTTCTCTTTATTATTAATAAGAAATGTGTTGGGAGATATTTTGAGATCATATAAATGACCTCAAACTATGACCTACTGTTTTTTGCATCATTGATACTTTTCTAACTCTATTATTCCTTCTATATTTATTAGTTGGCCTTCTTCTATGAGGAAGAGCCTTTTCTTTTTCCTCCTTTCCTTCCTTCCTTCCTCCCTTCCTTCCTTCCATCAGTATGTATTTTTGGAATTTTATTTTATTTAATAGATTATCATTCATTACTATCATTATTTATTTTGATGCTCGAATTGTCCCAGATCTGGCCAGTGGGGGCCCCTTGAAGTTGGCTTCTGTGTTCCTTTGACATGTCCACATTGTTTTTTGAGTACTTCCTTGCTTTCTGGCACAACAAAATATTCTAGGAGCATCTTCTACTTTTCCTGCCCCAGTCCTGGAAACAGACTTTCCTTCAAGGAGCCCTTGGTTCCTTTTCAGTGGAGAATAGTGCTTGGAAATCAAGATCTTGTCTCCAAACTTTCTTTCGAGTTTAGCCATGAAATCAATCTACTCTGGACAACGAGAAATCTTGTATGCTTGCTCTGCATGAAGAATTCTGACCATATCACTCTGGCGTTTCAGGGGTATATACAAATACTCTGGAGGCCTGTTGGTCATGGGCTCCCTCTGACCTTCACCTCCTCCAACTCATTTCCTCTTTCCTAGGACAGACAGTTGCCGTAGGGCATCAGCACTAAAGTCTTGGTGGTCTGTGAAGCTTCCTGCTGATGTGGGATTCAAAGGCAGCAGAGTCAATGTGGAATTAATGCAAAGAGGGTAGGAAAGAAAACCTCAAGCCATGTGACAGAACCTCCAACTGTTGGGAAACAAAGCAGATAAGCTAATAGAGAATTGGGTGTTACTAGGAGAGCTTATTTTCATGCTTTGAAGTCACAATCTTGAAAAGCAAATTTCTCTTGTGCAAAATACCTAATATGTCTTAAGGGTTGACTGTGTGCCAGGCACTGTGAGGTAGGCATCCTACGTGAACTATCTCATTTAATCCCCACGGCAACATTCCATGGTGGATCTCTGGCATCCCAATGGAGACACAGAGCAATTAAGTAGAAAATGATGGAATTGGGATGTGTATCCAAGCAAACCAACTTCAGAAACCGTCATGCTGCTGGATTCCAGTCTCATGCAGAGGGCTTGATGATGAAAAGGTGGGCACTGATCTCTTCGGCAGTGAGTGCAGGCATAAAATGAAATCAGTTCTGGTGAATCCCAGTAGCAAGCAGAAAACAATGTTCCACGCCGTGTAAGATGAAGTCCCAGAGGGCATGTTTCTGAGTCCATCATTACTGAGTAAGGTGGCCAGAGATTGAGAACAAGAACACACACATTTTAATTTTTATTAAACATTTTTCTGATTACCATAGCGAAAATACATTCTTATTTTGGAAAAACTAGAAACTATGAAAAAGTAAAAAGGAAAAAAAGATTTCCTGTAAGCTCATTGCTAAGAGATAAGTATTAACATTTTAATATATTTTCCATGTGGTTTTACTTGTTGAGATCACAGTACATAAAAAATTATACAGTGTATAGAAAAACGGCTTGCTCTTTTCACTAAATCCTATCATATAAGCACATTTTCATGTTAAAAGCTCTTCATAAACGTCATTTTTAATGGCTGCATGATATTTTATTTTATGAATGTAATATTTTCTAAACTGTTCCCTTAACATTCGGTAGTTAGATTGTTGCCATTTCCTAATTATTAAAACAAAAAGAACACAAAAACCCTTGTGATGAATACCTTTGTGCATGTACTTTGGTCTGTGTTTCAGATTATTTTCTTAAAGTAGAGTCTTAGAAATAATCTCACTGTATTAAAGTATGGTTATGCTATTTTTTAAAGGTTTTTTAAAAAAATTAATTTATTTTTGGCTGCGTTGGGTCTTCGTTGCTGCACGCGGGCTTTCTCTAGATGTGGCGAGTGGGGACTACTCTTCATTGCAGGGCGGTGGCTTCTCTAGTTGCGGAGCACTGGGCTCTAGGCACGTGGGCTTCAGTAATTGTGGTGCACGGTCTCAGTAGTTGTGGCTCACAGGCTCTAAAGTGCAGGCTCAGTAGTTGTGGCGCATGGGCTTAGTTGCTCTGTGGCATGTGGGTTCTTCCTGGACCAGGGCTCGGACCCGTGTCCCCTGCATTGGCAGGTGGATTCTTTTTTTTTTTTTATAAAGGAATTCCTTTATTTTTATTATTTATTTATTTATTTATTTATTTATTGGCTGTGTTGGGTCTTCGTTTCTGTGCAAGGGCTTTCTCTAGTTGCGGCAAGCGGGGACCACTCTTCATCGCGGTGCGCAGGCCTCTCACTATCGCGGCCTCTCTTGTTGCAGAGCACAAGCTCCAGACGCGCAGGCTCAGTAATTGTGGCTCACGGGCCCAGTTGCTCTGCGGCATATGGGATCTTCCCAGACCAGGGCTCGAACCCGTGTCCCCTGCATTGGCAGGCAGATTCTCAACCACTGCGCCACCAGGGAAGCCCCGGCAGGTGGATTCTTAATCACTGCACCTCCAGGGAAGCCCATGGTTATGCTATTTTTATCATTTAAAAATAGTTTAATAATTCTAAATTGTTTCAGTTATTTTTAATAAGTAATACAAATATGTATAAGATAGAAATTCAAAAGGTTATACAAATCACGTCAGGTCAAGTCTCCACCCCACTCTGTCTCCCAGCCATGCAGAGTCCAGTCTCAGTTTCCTGCTTTTCCTTTTGGAAAAGGCACAAACCTATAGCAAATAAAAGTTCAAAACCCACCCACATTGAATCATGGCTTATGAAACACTGTTTTGGGTACCTATGGGAAGAATCAGGTATGTTTTTCAGGAATGCAGAGATGCAAAATCCAACTAATAAGCACAGAAAAGAAATGTATTAGCTCATGTAACTTGGAAATCTAAGAGAGTGTAGCTGACTTTAGGTACAGCTGGATCCAAGGGTTCAAATGCTATTATTGAGACTGTTCTTCATTTCTTGGCTGTTGACTACCTTTGTTGACTTCATGCTTAGGAAGACGTGCTCCACATTAAAGCAAAAATGGCCACCAGCTGTTCTAGGTGTACATCATCCTTTACTGTTCTTGAACTAAGAAGAGACATCCTTTCCCGCCTTGTATCAAAGTAATTTGTGCAAAGTAACTACGACCCTGCTATGTCATAGGTCCAACTGTTTTCCGATCACTTTGCCCAGGAAATGGGGGCATTTTGATTTTGGTTTGACTTGCAATTGCCTCTGCAGTGGGGAGGCCGAACAGTGAACAAGCAATAGATGACACTGAGGTGGTGGAAGCAGGAAATTCAAGGAGCTTCCTGGTATTAGATCAGATCTTCACCCCGTGTCATGATGGAAGTAAATATTTTCTCTTCAAGTTACGCAGAAAGACACTATGATCCTTTGAGTTATCTGAATAGCCTCTGAAATTTTAATATTTTTTATCTTCTCTCAGCCAGGTCATGGGAGGCCAGCATCCTTATAGATATGCTTGAATATTATTTAAAAGCCCGTTAAATTAAATATACAAACCCTGGGCAGCATGGGATTGCCATGAATTTGACTGTTATCTGTAATGTGTCAAGAAATACTTCATGATGTTTTCCTCAACAATGAAAAAGAAAATAAATAGAAATTAATTCTATTTAGTTGATTAACTTCATGGCAACATGCATATACTTTGGAGGTTAAGGATGTTGGGAAAACCAGCATCCGTGGAGGAAGAAATTGAGTACAAAGACTTGGAAAAGAAGAACTCACAAATACAAGTGAGAGATGTTTTGACAGTAACGGGAGTATCAGGGGCTGAATTGGCCCTTAAATTGTGTTCATTAAGTGTTGTGTGTTTCTTTGAGGTTTATTAAGACCCTTGAGAGGAGACTAACAAATTTCAACACAGAGAAATAAAGATGCTCATTTAGGACTATAACATGTCTCCCCTGAGTTTTTTTTAAATGTTATTTTTGACACACTTTTTTGGCATTTTGACACGCTGCTGTTACAAATCCAGTCACAGCACAGTACTTCCATTCGACAAAAACAGCAGCATTTTTTTTTTTTTTCCTCTAGGCGAAAAAGAGTTTGAAGTGGAATTTGAATTGACTTTCAAGAACTCTTCAGTGAAGGGAAAGAGTTGAGGAAATAAGATTAAGATGATATTTGTGTGACAGGAGGGGGCTAGACCCTCACCTCCTTCTCCAGGAACCCAGCCTCTCCCAGCTGAGTAGCTGTGGGGGATGAGATCCCCATAGCAGCACATGCTTGACCTTGTCCTCAGGCATTTTGGAAAGCAGGAGACCTCACACAGGTACTATGCAGTTGCCAGAAGCTAGAGGGAGTTTGGCTTTTTGCCAGAGAAGAAACTTTGAGTGTAACATCTCAAGGTTGCCGCCCAGACAACTGTAATCTAAAGTTTTTGACAAGAGTTTAGACAGACATTGAGGAAATTTGGGATGCGGAGAAGCTATTTCTCCAGTGTTTCAGGAACATCTAAACCAATTCTCACTTTACTCCTCAGTTTCTTCTATTCCTGCCTTTCTCTTTCCTCTTCGATTAGCCCTCATCTGTGTGACTAACAGGGTAGAAGGTGCTGAGTTACCAAGATGTACACAGCAGGTATCCAGCCCTGGTGAATTGGAATTACACAGGCCTTTGAGCCCATTTCTACCTCCCACATTGTTAGACACACAGAAAGGTCCTTAACGTTCTTGAGCTTCCATTTCCCAGTTTATAACATGGAGATAATTATATTTAACTCATGGAGTCATTGTGAGGCAGAATGCACCTGACACAACGTTTAGAAGGAAGAAGGTGTTCAATCAAGGTTGGTTCCTGTTTCCTCTTCTTCCTTTATTGGGGGCAATGAAGTGTAAATATATGAAAAAGTGATTAGCATTAATGGAATATTTACAGACACAGAAACTTCTAACCCTGTTCATCAAGCAAGCTGTGACTATGGAAGACTGAAAAAATATTTTCTATGGTGGTACACACCCTGTTTTACTCAGTAGTGTAAATAGTCCTTTAGAAATGCATACAAGTGTATAGCTGATTCACTTTGTTATAAAGCAGAAACTAACACACTATTGTAAAGCAATTAGACTCCAATAAAGATGTTAAAAAAAAAAAAAAAGAAATGCATACAAGGGGCTTCCCTGGTGGCGCAGTGGTTGAGAATCCGCCTGCCAGTGCAGGGGACACGGGTTCGAGCCCTGGTCCGGGAAGATTCCACATGCTGTGTGCCACAACTATTGAGCCTGCGCTCTAGAGCCTGCAAGCCACAACTGCCGAAGCCTGTGTGCTAAAACTGCTGAAGCCCGCGCGCCTAGAGCCCGTGCTCCGCGACAGGAGAAGCCACCGCAATGAGAAGCCCGCACACTGCAACAAAGAGTAGCCCCCGCTCACTGCAACTAGAGAAAGCCCGCGCGCAGCAACGAAGACCCGATGCAGCCAAAAATAAGTAAATAAATTTATTAAAAAAAAAAAAAAGAAATGCATACAAGCTGATAAAGGAGAAAATACAAGTTAGAATAAGTTGGCTGAATTAAATGAAGAAGAATGGTCTGAGTAGTATAGCAGGTTATGCAGTTAGACTTCTGGGCTCAAATCCTGGCTTTGCTTCCTGCTTCTTGGTGAGCTGTTTAACCTTCTGTGCCTCATTCTTCTGGTCTGTATATGGGGATGATCATAGGGTATGACAAGAGGATTAACTGAAGTAATGATGATAAAGCATGTAGACAGGGCTGGTATGGTACACGGACACTTAATGTTAGCTATTATTAACAATACAAAGTGCAGATGTGAGCAGAGTTGGCTGCTTGCATGTTTGTGAGGGAACAAGGACAAGGAAACAGTTTTAAACACAATTCAGGGTGTCTTTCCATACAAGCATAGATTGTTCCAAAAGGTGTTAGAGCATTTGGGAGGTTGCTGTTTGGAAGGGATTTAACCAATGGCTAACATCCCTGCTTCCCCCTTGCGCCGTAGATCAGTGCCAGATCTGTGCATGAAAGCATTACTCAAACTGTCTCTTTACAGAGCAGTTAACCTTCCTTGTCACTGCTTCCGGTGGGGGATCAAGAACATCGAAATTGTGGAGGTGGCACCATAAATCATGGTCACTTCTTGACATGGCCAGCAAAGCAGCTGCAAAGAGTCTCAGCACAGTGTCAGCTCAAAGTTGAAACGCAAAGCTTTAACATATTCATTTTCTCTCTGTTTTTATTGTCATCCTGATTTTTCCTTCTTTCCCCTTGACTCAAATGAGTGAATAGGAGATTGATCTTGGCAGCGTGGTGGGTTAATTCACCATGCATGGTTTTGCTTTCTTTCTTTTTCCTCCAAATGTGAACGTTGTAACTTAAGAAGGAAATAATTGAGCAAAACCTAACTTGACTTAGTGAGAGAACGGTTTTCACCCAAGAAATCTTGTTTCAGTCTCTCATTTTCTAAACACAAATTCTCTTCAGCTGTATTCTTAGGAGCTAGCAGCATACCTGGAACATAGCAGGCACTTATTGAATATTTGTGAAATGAATGGATGGCAGTTCTGGCCTTCCAGCTCTCTCATGCTTGCTTTTGTTTCTCCTGTTCTTTACCAGGATCTTCTCAACTGACCCCTCAAAGTGTCTCCCAGGTATTGACTGGTTAAGCACTGTGGAAGAGTTGCTTTCTTGGTTTAGCTCTTTTCCTACCCAACTTGGACCCCAAGGCCTATAACTAACTACATACTTGCCCTTATGAGGACTTACAATCTTGACCCGTCTCCATTCAGTCATCTGTTTTGTTGGCTCCTAATACTGGGCAATTGGATTTTATGAGAGCTATAAATCTCTCCCTAGAAAAATGCACCGACACACAAAGTTTGGCACATGATTTTTTGGGACCTTTTGGGAGCACATTTATGGATCCAAGATAAAGACTCTGCCTTTTGTAATTGCCTGTTTAATTATCAATAGCCCCTGCTGGGCTCTCCTCTCCTGAGCTGCTCTCGGAGAGTGTGTGCTGCGGAATGCTCTTGCCTTGCCCTGCAGGAGGAAGCTTAGTGGCAAAGGCCTGGCACCTATCAGAGGAGAGCTGAAGAGCACCCAGTCTTCCTAGGGTGCAGAGGGTGGTCTAATTCAGTGGCTCCACATGAGAAGGTCCACTTGCCTATGGTGTGCACTATGTTCTATAATACCGATCTTATTTGAGACAAAGGGACATTTTAATCTCCTATTTGCTTTACTCTTTTGTTGTATTTCGTAATTGGTTCAGAACTCCAGGCTTGGAAAAAGTGTATGTTTAGGTTGGGGGATGGGCGGGGGGGGGGCACGACATAGGGCTTTCAAGTGCTAATATTACCCCACCCTGAATTCATCATGTTCTCATCCTTTTTCTCCAGAATTTGTCTCTCCTCTGCTTTCTTTTACCTTTCTCAATGCCAGACCTCTTTTTTTCTCCCAGTGGTCTTTCTAGAACTTAGCTACCTGCATTTTCTGAATTTTCTGAAAACACTCTTAACCTGTGGTAATGGAAAAATAGAGAGATTTTATCCAGTTTTCCCATTCTGTCTCAAGAGTACAAAGGGACACATGGATTTTTTTTTTTAATATCTTCATTGGAGTATAATTGCTTCACAATGGTGTGTTAGTTTCTGCTTTATAACAAAGTGAATCAGCTGTACATATACATACATCCCCATATCCCCTCCCTCTCACGTCTCCCTCCCGCCCTCCCTATCCCACCCATCTAGGTGGTCACAAAGCACCAAGCTGACCTCCCTGTGCTATGAGGCTGCTTCCCACTAGCTATTGGATTGTTTTTAATGCTTTTTTTTTTTTTTTTGGCCGCAGCACACGGCTTGTGGGATCTTAGCTCCCCAACCAGGGATCGAACCCTGTGTCCCCTGCAGTGGAAGCATGGAGTCCTAACCACTGGAACGCCAGGGAATTCCCCTTTTTAATGCTATGGAGGAAGGAAAAGAAAGAGTTTTCAGTCACGGCTGTGACCTGTAATTAACTGAGCAAAATTTCTCTAGGTACTGGGGGTGGTCCAAAGGAAGTAGAAAACAGAGATCTTGCTGTCATGAAGTTTACATTTAAGTAGGAGGACTGTGTAAACAAAAGATATATAAAATCACACATAATACTCAGGAAGGATTTAAATTTAAATGAGAGTGCTGGCATGATTGGTTAGGATGGGAAGGCTGAACATGTGTTAGCTCCTAGCACCTATTAACCATTATTATTACTTATGGAGGAGATCAGTGTATTATTGCAGTAGGTCAGGAGACCTGACTTTCTCTTGCCTCTTATGTCCAAATAAATTCCATTTTACCCCAGGACCTCTTAGTCTGAGCTCTGTTCTGCTTCTGTGCAGTTTTAGATACCTTGGTTGGCTTACTGTATAGATATGGACCTTGCGTCTGTTTTGTTTTATTCTTGACCAAACTCTATATACAGCCTGACTGAATTCTAGCAAGTTGTCCATAAACAACAAGAAATATCACGTTCTGTTTTTCATTTAAATTAATATAAATCCGTTGCCGAGACCCTGTTCCACAGGACTGTCTGGAAATTCAGTATCAGCCTTTACTAACACTCTCTAAGGGCTCCCAGCCTTGAATTATGCAAGGGATTTGGGACTTCGAGCCTGAGCATCAGGGAAGACCATCTGGTCATTGGCCACCAGTCTGCTCCTCTGATCCCAGAAGCTCTTAGATTGGGAGTCTCTGTTACTTGAATGTGGTGCTTAGAGAAGAGGAATCCTGGAGGAGGCTTAGGGACCTCTGGGCTTAGGTCTGTTCTCCCTCTGTGTCCCACAGAGAGACCACTTCTGGGTCTCATCACCTTCCTGGGTCTGGGCTACCTGCAGGGCCCACTCACCTCTCTCTCCATTCCCCCAAATAAATTTCTCTGTATTCTAGGCTGAATTGTGGTCCCCCCACCCCAATTCATGTGTTGAAGTCCTAACTTCCAACATGTGAGAATGTGCCTGTATTTAGAACTAGGGCCTTTAAAGAGGTGGTTAAGTTAAAACAATAATCCACCATGACTGATGTCCTTATATGAAGAGATTAGGACCCAGACACACACAGAGGGAAGACAATGTAAAAACACAGGGAAGAGAAGGCTTCCACCTGATCTTGGGTGGCCTTGGCCTACAGCGGCTTGAAGCAGGATTTCAGTTCCTGGCCAGAGATTGAAGTCAGGCCACGGCAGTGAGAGCGCTGAATCCTAGCCACTAGACCAGTGGCCAGTGTCAAGGCCCTGGCCTGTCAGCTGTGTAGAAATGAATTTCCACATAGAGACAAAGTAGTGAAACAAGTAAAGTGTTTATTAGGAGGAAAAGGGTACATGTGGATAGATTCTCAGAGAGAGAGTTGCGCCCTCATGGTAGCTTGAAACACTTTTATGGGGCATTTCTTCTGGGTTTCCTTTGGCCAATCACCTTGCTTTGCCTGGTTCTGAGTCTGTATTTGGTATATCTGAGGGTCCTCCCCTGTGTGCACATGCATCTCTTAGCCAAGATGGATTCTAGCGAAGAGGCCTATGGGTAGGTTGGCATCACTTACTATGAGGTGACACCCCCTCCCTTTTGACCTCCGAGGAGCCTTTCTGTGCATGTGTAGTCAGGAAGGTCTCCTTGACTTCGAGAATGAGAGAGGCCTCAGAAAAACCAATCCTGCACCCTGCCTGCCCACATCTTGAATTCAGATTTCAAGCCTACAGAATTGTGAGAAAATAAATTTGTTTTTTAAGCCTCTCACTGTATGTGGTCTTTTGTTAAGGCAGCTCTAGCTGACTAATATACTTTGTATCCTTTTTTTTTTTTTAAGTCTGCTCAGGGTTTTGCACAGGAGGAAGAGCCCTTGGCTTGTGATTTGTCTTTCAAATTTCTGTGGCAAGAAAATAGTAAGGCCGTTGCTATTTGGAAGGGATGGTAGAGCGGAGGAGGAGAGGAAAAGGCAGTGGGAACCCAGGCGAATTGGTGATTATCATTCTAAATTATCATTCTACTGTCTGCTTTTTTCCCCCCACCATTGTTTTTTCACTCCTGCCTGTTTTTTCTGCTTATGATCACACAGGTTTCTTGGCTTACCTACTCCTCCACCCGATCTTCATTAAGCAACTGTTTGTGTGGTGCAAAGCTTTAGATTCCTTGAACTGAATCATATAGCAAGGACTGGAGGAGTTGGGGGCAGTGACATACTAGACCCCAAAATGACTTCTGACCATACTTGTGTCCCAGAAGGCGAGTAGGGTTTTTGAGGGTTTGTCCCGAGCATGGTTAGTCCAAGGTTATTTCGTAGAAACAGCCTCAATATTTACTGAGGCTCTGGCCAAGCTGTTAGCCAAGTGAGCCAAGTGATTGTCGAGCCCACTTTCCACGTTCCTATTAAAAGTCAATTGGAAAAGACAGGATTTCCAAGCAGTTTATAGTCCACTTTATTTTCCTTCCTTTCTACCACCCCATGATTTTGGTAACTCTGTTACTCTGATTGGGAAAAGTTGTTGTCTAATGATATTAAAATGTACAGGCACTGATAAACTGTGACCTGTTCTTGGCTTTTTGCAAGACTGGGAATATTAAGATGTCATTAAATATTTTATCTCCTTTCCTTCATGCTACGACTTTAATGCTGTGTTCAAAGATCATTACTCAGTAATGCTGGCAAGCCTCCTCTCCTTTTTGTATAAGAGCGTGTAATATCATTATTACTCTCTGCTGCCTCCTTTTTTCCATGATATTTCTGTCCCTCACTCCCTCCCCCCCGAAAAAGGTGTTATTAAGGGCAAATTATTTTAGGTAGGATATATGTATTATAGGAAGTTATAATTAAAAACAATCTAGACTTTTCACTATTTTTCATGGAAATTGGTAGGGTTTGTCTTAGAGCAAAATGTGTTTTTACAGCCCTGTGTGTTCTGGTTAATGTAAAAGGCTTATTGATTGCAGGGGCTGGTATGCCGAGGTTGTATACATATACAGCTTTCACAGAGTGGGTCTGTAGGGTGGTTGTGTGTTTATCTATAAGAAGGGAGAGTTGGGGAGCAGGCTGCAGAAAAGAGACAAAAAGGCAGGTAATGAAACTGTAAGAGACAAGGGGTAAGAAGGAAAACTGTCTGCGGAGCTGTGAGTCACTGGATGGTGTCTCCACGTTTCCCTACCTAGTGATTATTCTTAAGAATGAGAAACATCCACGTGCTACTTTAGGGAGGCTTAGGCATTGCCTTGGTAAAGGTTAAGAAGATGAAAAAAACGAATTCAGGTGCCGTTGAGGTCCTGATACAGCCTCCTTAGGAGGCATCTCGAGAGGGAATGCTGTCAGGACTTGACATCCAACAGGGCTGCTCTTGAACAGTTGGCTGTCACTCTCACAACTGCTGGTCCTTCTGTCATTGCTTTGGTCACGGGGAAGCTTGTAGTCACACTCTAGACTCGTCTCTTTCACCAGATGGGGTCCCAGTGTTGTGCACAGCTGCCCTCTGAGCTTACCTCTGGCTTTTACTAGCTTCCTGTCCTCAGTTACCTTTGTCTTGACTCCCTCATCTATTTCATTCTTTTGTAATATATATTCTTCTGTAAGTTGCCTGAAATCCTTTGTGGATTGAGGTGAGGGTAAATACAAGCAAAGAAAGAAGATGAATTATAGAGTTTCCACAGCCCCTGACAGTTCTGTATAATAGGATATTTGGGAGTTTGGCCATGATGAGGAACTTCTCTTTCCAAAGTATTTTGTGTTTTGCGTTTATTAGACACTTGTAGGTACTTCTGGACACTAAACTTGAGCCACATGTTCTGAGGTAGGGTCTGACACAATGACAACAGGACAGAATTTTTGCAATAGGTCTGCTAAACAGAGGATGAGTGGGCATAATAGTTATAGATTAAATAATACATAAAGAGCAAAGGAGAAAGCAGGGAAGAGAAACAACATAAATTTCTACAGTTGGAAAAGAGTTTAAGTTTTGTTTGATCAGTTACAGATAAAGTAATTTTTAAATTCCTAACATTAAACTGCTACTTAAATTTTTTTTTTCCAAGACAGAAACATGTCTTTTGTATTGGAATAATTTAGTAATTTCTAAAAAAAAATAAAGACTATCATATTTTCTTCCTTTTAGTGTGCATTTTGAGCTGTATTTTATATCTATTCCAAAACTATCAGATCTGAAATCTGAAATCCCATGTTTCTGCTCATTCTCTTTTTAAGAACAGATTTCTCCATGACCAATGCAGTATCCCCTGGATGATATCAATTTGATTTTAACTCATACCAGGACAAAGAGGTAGGTTTTGGCTCACTGTTGGTGACTTGGCATTTCAGCTCTAATTCTGAATTTTATGGAGCACCAGTTTTTTTTCCCTTAACGTAGAGCAGAGGTAGGGAAGCGCCTTTCACCACTCTCCCGTACACCCAGGAGACTCACTGCTGTCAGGCTGCATTCCAACGTACTGTCTCATGGCCTCTCCTGAGATTTCTGGGGTTAATGAAGTAAATCAAAATCTCTGAGCAAAATGATTTCAGTCTCTGGAGGTGTAGAGTATGCCATGTGGGATCATGCCCAGATAAGAAACCATGATTACATGTCCCAGCGGTAGAAATATTTGCTCAGGGTCTGAGCTGGGGCGGGTGTGAAAACCTTAATCCTGAAATGTAAGAGGCTTTGTGTGCACTTTGTTGAAATGCACTTCTCCATCCTAAATAATGTTTTAGGCAGCATATTGGCACTACAAAACATCTGAATAAAAGCAATGATGGTATTACTCACAGTATACCCCATTCCTTAATCTTTAGGGATGTGTGTGCATGAAGCGCATGCTAAAACACAATCTAATCACCTCTGGAGATTGAGAGGCGTGTACTCATATAAATGTCAAGTCGGGACATAATTTAGCTGATCTCTGGGGTTTATCGTTATTGCCAGACTCCCTCTTTATTTGATCTGGGGAAGCAAATGAAATGTGTCTCTTTGGTTCTAAACCAGGTAAGAGCAGGAGATTAGCATCTGTGAGTTTCTCATTTGGATATGATAATCATGCAGCCAACCTTGATTTAAGGAGGGTGCAAGGTCCACTTTTTTTTTTTTTTTTTTTTTTTAACCTGTGCACTTGGGAACAATAGAAAGGAACTAAGGTCAAATGATCTTGGCCTAGCCGTTATCTACTAGTTGGTGGTTTGTCTTCTTGACGACATTCCTGGACGTATTAAAGGTAGTGAAGCAGAGTTTAATTAAAAAAACAAAAAATTGTACTCAAATATCAGAGGGGAAAACTCCTTTTGTGTACACCTGGCCCTGGTCATTATTCTCAGCCACATGAGAGCTGAACATCTGATTGACTGCGTTTGAGATGCTTAGATAAGGAGATCTTATGCAGAAACACAGTGGCCTCTGGTGAAGAAGATAGTTATTGACCACATGTCAGGAAAATCAGGGCTCCATTATGCCTGCTTATTGGGCTGGGAGAGTGCATCTTGAAGGAGAGTCTAAGACATCATTGCCAACTGGGGTGACTTTGCCCTGCAGGTGACATTTGGCAACGTCTAGAGACACTTTTGGGGGGGTGGGTGTTACTGGCATCTAGTGAGCAGAGGCCAGGGAGGCTGCTAACCATCCGACAATGCCAAGGACAGTCCCCCACATCAGTAAATTGTCTGGCGTGAAATATCCGTAGTGCTGAGGTTGAGAAACTTTGGTCTCGTGGAACATTTATATTCCCTTTCCTTACGTATAGCCTTTACTGAACGAAATGAATGAATTAAAAAAAAGAGAGAGAGGTTTGTCCCATCTTTCTAAATGAATGCAAGTTCTGTGATAACTGGGTTATTAGTATTCTAGATGCATAAAATTTCAGCTGTGCACTCTTTCCATTGTATCCCTAAGCAGCAAAGCAAAAATATTATCCTGAAATTGCAGAGCATACATATATTTCTAATGGTGTGAAAGAAGGAAAAAAAAAAAAGCTTACAGAGGTCCTGTTGATAGTATGAAATAGACATCCAACAATCTCAATTTGCCGCATCCTTAATCCTATGCCCCTTAAAATACATCTTTAGGTGGGTATCGTTACAATAGGCTGTTCCAATCGTGTCAGTATTCATAAGGATATATTTTAACTTCCTCTGTGTGTAGACCCAGAAGGGAACTTTTTAGTAGGATGGGATATTGCATAAAGCAGTTGATGCCTTGAAAATGGATCATTTCATAAACCGGTGCTGTAAATATTTTTGTTCAGTACATCAAGTTTCGGTTGGCGGGTCCCTCCACTCCTCTGCCTGCGTTGAGGCCACACATTTCTTCTTCAGGCTCGGCCTCTGCAGAAACGGCTTGCTGCATAATCTTCTGTTGCTTGGCAAAGACTTAAAATAACCACCAACGCCTTCTAGTCCTAGTTATAGGGAAATTAGTTCCCTTCATAGGTACCTGTCTTGAATAACTGACTTCTAAAATGGAATAGCTTTTTTCCGTTTTCATTTATTTTGATACTGCCTTTTGGTTTTAAAAGAAATTATTTGTACTTAGCAGTGACAGCTCCATAGTGTAAGCCAGTAGGCATTTACGTGATTGCTTTATTTATTTAATTTTTTAAACTATCTTAACTATTTCTATTTATTTATTTGTACTGAAGTATAGTTGATTTACAAGTTATATTAGTTTCAGGTGTACAACATAGTGATTCAAAAATTGTTTTATAGATTATACTCCATTTAAAGTTATAAAACATTGGCTACATTCCTGTGCTGTACAATATACCCTTGTAGCTTATTTATTTTGTACACAATAGTTTCTACCTCCTAATACCCTTCCCCTATAATGCCCCTACATGATTGTTTTAGACAGTGTTGATACTTCTTAGCCTTTTTTTTTTTTTTTCAAGGACTCTAGCATCTGCTGGCTTATTTTAAACCTAAAGGCTGAAATGGTGTAAAATCAACCTGGAAACCTCTGAGGTGACCAGTGTTCCTTAGTATCTTATGTGGAAAACAGCATAAGTTCATTTACCTTTATCCCAATGATAAAGAAACTTGGGCCAATTAAATGACTCAGAGAGGGAGGCAGCATGGCTTAGTGTTTACAGAGACTGGTTTTGGAATTGTGGCTCTAACATGCAGTGAATTATGGGGATATTGAGCAAGTTACTTAATTTAAATGGACCTCAAGTATCTTCATTTATAGAATGGAGATCATAATATCATAATAACATAAGATCATAAGATCATAATAACATAGGTGGTCATGAGGTTTAATAAGGGCCCAATAGATGGCAGCTTTGAGAAAATGAGAGATGCAGATGCCATTCATTGGAGATCTCTCCTCCATTACCTTCCTTCCTTCCATTGGTCAGCATTGAGAGCTGGGTACCAAGTCTTGCACAGCCTGGTCTTCTCTTCCCTAGAGCCACTGAGAAATTGGCAGCTTACTCTTCTTCCACTCTTGATCACAAATTCTTATGACTGATATCTGCTAAAGGGTAGAAATCCTAAGCCCTTCCAGGTACTGAAGAGCTGGCCTGTCTTGACACCCTGGTTTCCCTGAAACCTGCATGATATCTTGGTGAGCTGGAGTCAACCAGTCTCTTCTCCCCAGCCTTCCAGGTCCCCAGGTTTTATCTCTGCTTGTTCTGCTCATCCCAGAGCACGCCCAGAACCTGATCACCTTTTTCACCATGCTCAGGTGGTGGGCCTTGTTTCTTTCTGACATGATCAGAAATCTGGTGATCCTGAAAGATCTGCCTGGCATCTGAGGATGCTCTCTTATCTTCCACCCTGTACTTCCAAGGCCAGTTCTTTCTCCTGTTCCTTATCTTTTTTTGGTGGGGGAGGCAGGTAACTGGTCTATGTTGTCCCATGTTTGGATGTAATTGATAATTTGAAGCTGCTTCCCTAATTGGAAGCTTTGGCCACCAGTTTTACCCTATCTTGTCATTAAGCCCTCAGCCTCTTTCTTCTTGGTGACTGGAAAGATGGTGTGTGTGCGGTTTTCTTAATAAGAGATAGAGGTAACTCTGTAACATTGGCAGCAAGCTACCAGATTGTAAACATTTTGGATAGGAATGATGGTTTGGCCATCGTTTTATCCTTAGAGCCAATGATGAAGAAGGTATGGAATAGATATTTGCTAAATGAATGTAGGGAAATGCAGATACATTAGTCTCTTATTTGATGTTGTACTTGTTTGGGATGTTGAATGTTCTTTGGGGGAGGCATGGAATAGGTAGGGTGTATGAGAGGGATGGCAGGAGGGAGGTATATAAGTCAGAACACTAAGGTCCATGTGCTATTTAAGGCAGGTAAAATCTATATGACAGATAATGGGAAGCCACTGCAGAGATTTTAGCTGAGGAATGATGTCTAGTTATTAAAATGTATCAATAATGCCTAATTATTGCCTTGAAATCCTTAAAAATATTCAGAGAAAATTATTTTGAATTGACGTTCAGTTAAAGTAGTTATATTTCCGTATGGTGCTTTTACAAGTTATGAAATGAATGAAATGAAATCAAATGACAGAAACTGTGGCCGGCATGCAGAACTATGGATGCAGAAGCCCCTTTCTTTGGTCTCAGATTGTACCTTTCTCTTTTTTCTGTTACCTGAGCTTTTGGACCTTGAAAGGAATTTACTTGTGGAAACTGAGGGCTGAATTGGTTCTAGGATGCCGAATTTGCTCATGGGGAGTTGTGGGGATTATGCCTTACATTAGAGTGCAAATGACGCTTTGCTAACAGGAGAACCCATATACAGGAAGATTGTGTTGTACTCCTAATCATTCACTTCAGCAATTCTTGAACTTGCAAATCTTTGTTTTAATCTAGACTGCAGCCCATCTCCACAGAAGAGGTAGTAAAATCGTTAAATGAATTCATATGCACACTCTTTAATTTATTATTGGTTGTAATGTTGACATTATCGTATTTCATGTAGGGAGAAGAGTATAATAATTGCACTAACAATTTATATACATGTGCCTTTTCAAGAATTAGCAATTTTCTAGTAATGGCCAAGAATTATTTTCTTAAAACAAATGTGTTATTGCTATTATAAGACTTTATGCTCTTTTGTACTAATTACAGTTTTAGTAAGAAATTGATTTGGAGTTCCCCATATTTTCTTAGAATCTCAAACGTATTAGTTTTACCAAGAATATCATGTTTTACTACATTTTTTTGCAAGATTATAGGATTATGAATTGTTATATGAATTGGAAATAATCGTTTTTGGTCATTTTTTACAAGCTATGCAAAAATGCCATTTGATACGTTTTCAAGACTCTTTAAACCCTCCCCCTCCCCCCAGGCGGATCCAGAGAATAGAATAAGATTATCTGGACTATATCTTTAAATATTTTGTTTTGTTTGCAAGCATATTTAGTAGTAAAAGCTTCTAAACAATGAAGACATTTTCCCATGTAACTGGCTCCTAAAATGTTACTAAAGAAAATTATTTATATTGAATACAATTTTCTTATTACAAATATTTTATTTAAAATGAGATAATCTAAGCTACAGTTTATGCAAAACCACTTAGAGCCCTTTAGATTGACCTCTGATCAGTCTGGCTGTCATGACCCCAGGGAACAAGAGCGAGCTCTAACCCGTGTGCCCTGGGGGCTGTGCTTGTCACAGGCTCCTGTCCCATCCTTCGGGGCCACTGCCTAGTAGTGCGTGAGCCACTGAACGCCTGATGTGAACCCAGCAAATGAGGCAGCTAAACATGGAGATTTTCAATGTAAACTACACAGAGAGGGAATTTATGTTGATTTAGGCTTTAAAACTGCTTACTATTCTAGCCTGTTTTATTCTCAGACCAGTAAGATCATTCTGGGTCTTTATTCTTCCTGCTGGTCTTCAGTTGCCATCTGAGGGGCAACCTCTGGATACAAGCTGGGCTGAACAGACCCACCTAATCTTAACTGGCAGATCCTTTGGGATAGAATGACTAGAAAATCCTCCATTCATTCATTCATTCATTCATTTATTCACAGAGTAAAAAAGTATCTGAGTACTTGCTATATGATGGATATATCATGCTGGGAATACAACAGCGAATCAGCCACAGCTCTTACCCTCAGTACAGCTCACTGCCTGAGAGCATTAGTCTGGCCCCATTCTTTCAGCTTTCCTTTCTTTGTTCTATGTTTGACATACGGAATATCTTCTCTCCTTTTTTCCTCCGATGCACGTTTATGGCCATCCTTGTACACTGTGCTTCCTGTGGCAACTCACTGCTGGCTCCAATTTGGCAGGTAGTTTATTACCTGACCCATTTTATAGAT